>NW_021703782.1:88217086-88234761 GCF_005190385.1 Monodon monoceros | reverse complement strand
GTGCATGTATGTCTGTGTGCGTGTGTGTCTGTATGTGTCTGTGTGTCCGTGTGTATGTGTATGTCTGTGTGCGTGTGTGTCTGTGTCTGGTGTCTGTGTGTCTGTGTGTATGTGTATGTCTGTGTGTCTGTGTGTCCGTGTGTATGTGTATGTGTGTGTGCGTGTGTGTCTGTGTGCGTGTGTGTCTGTGTGTCCGTGTGTATGTGTATGTGTGTGTGCGTGTGTGTCTGTGTCTGTCTGTGTGTCCGTGTGTATGTGTGTGTGCGTGTGTGTCTGTGTGCGTGTGTGTCTGTGTGTGTTTCCCAGCTCAACACATACTTGGTGGCACTTACTCTTCTGGTCCGTGCTAGTAACTTTTATGAATACATAGATAAGGCAGACATGAATCTACACACTCTGTCCTTTGTGGAGCTCCCAAAGTAATATTAGGGTGAATGTGGAAAATGATACCAGTTAGAAGTAGGGTCTGCAATGACCCAAAAGGCTTGGCTCAGATTCATTGGAGTTCCAGTCAATTTAAAGATAAAACTTTCCCTGAAGCAAGAGTTCTGAACTTCACTGGAGGTGTTCAAAGTGTTCTGGGCTAGTTTTTGAAGGACAAATGACCCGCCAAGGACAGGAGCCTTATTCCAAACCACAAGAGAGCGTTGCAGCCACAAAAGCATTCAGCTTACAAATGAGCGATGCTGCCCTTCTGTTCCGTGGTCCCGGTGCTGGCTTCCCTAGGAGGCTGCAGCAAGTTCCAGATGCTGAAGAGGACCATTTCCCTACGGGACTCACAATGGGGGCTCCGAGAAATGGTTATTTCTTTTCTTTTCCTTGTAGAAATTGTTTATGTTAGGGGCCCTTACTCTCTGGAAACACGATCTCTTATGCATACACCCCACAATTATGGCTCCAGTGTCCATACTTCATGGGTCCCCTCCCCACACCCTCTGCTCTTCCCTCCATCATCCACAGCCTGAAAATTCATTTAAAAATTAACAGCACAAGAAGGAAAATGCCACAAGACCCAGATTGCTAGCAGATGCTCAGTGGGTGCTGGCAGGGGGAAAGGCAAGTGGAATAAGGCTACACAAACCAGATGAGTTAGAGCACACCTCCATTCACTTACTCACTCATTCGTTCAACAGAAGTCCTTTCAGGAATAACAGAGTGTGCCAAGCCCACTGCTGGGTTCTGGAGCCACAGTGGTGATAATAATGAACATTTATTGAGTGCTTACTACGTGCAAGGCACTATTCTAAATATTTTATGTTTAATAACATGTTAACTCAGTTGTTTTATAACAGCCATATTTTTAATCTTCCAATGAGGAAACAGAGGCACAAAGAGGCTAAGAATTTTTCCCAGTGTCACATAAGCAGTAGGAAGAGGGGTCAGGATTGGATCCCAGGCAGTCTGATTCCACAACCTAAGCCAGGAGTCGACAAACGTTTTCTGTAAAGGGCTAGATAGTAAATATTTTCGCTTCACGGGCCATCTGGTCTCTGTCGCAACGACTCAGCTCTGCTGTTGTAGCCTAAAAGCAGCCATAGACAGTACGAAAACCAATGAACATGGCTGTGTTCCAATAAAACTATCTTTATGGACCCTGAAATTTGAATTTTATAGAATGTTTATGTGCATAAAATATTTTGTTGGGTTTTTTTCAACCATTTAAAAAAATGTAAAACCATTCCTACCTCACAAACCGTACAAAAACAGGTGTTGGGCCATAGTTTGTTGACCCCTGGCCTAAGCTGTGCTGTCTCTCCATTAGTGAATAAGGAAGAATTGTTATCCTGTTGGGGGAGACATACAGACTTAAAAACCTTTCCAGTATCCTTCATCTACACATGTGTTGCCGGCTTTGTCTAATTCACTCTACTTCTCATCCTCTGTCCGTCTGGCTAAATCCTATATGCCTTTCAGACTCCAGCTTAGTCTCCACCTCTTTCAGAGAGCTTTCCTTGACACTCAGCTTATGCCCAGCCCCTCTGTTTTTCCCCACATTCTGTCCTCTCCTCTGTCACAGCACTCTTACAGACACCTAGTTACACACCTGCTCCGGGAGGGCGGCGGGTCGCACTCATCCCTGCTCCCCTGGATTCTGACACACAACGCATGTTGCAGAATTAACTTATAAGTGGAGGAATCTCTAGAAAGGTCAACAAAGAAGGGAACTTTTGAACTTCGGGTTGAGTTAAAGAGTTCTCCAAGCCAATAAGATGAGGAAGTTTGCTCTGAGGAAAAGAATGAGCTGTACGTGAGAAGACAAGAGGCAGGGCTGAGGGAAACATGCAAACATGCGTGTTCAAAGAATCACCAGGGATTGGCAGAAATGCCAAAGGCAAGCGATGAGGCAGGCATCCCTATTGCCAAAGCTCTGATCCCTGCAGGCAATGGGAGGACAACTGAAGGGCACTGAGCATGGAAGTGACATGCTCAGGCTTGTGCTTCAAAACAGGGGTCAGAAAATTAGAGCCCATCAACCAATTCCAGCCCAACATTCCACAGTGAAAAGGTGAGGGAGCTGGAGAAGGAACTCAGGGGTGTGTGAGATCCAGTGTGTGTTCTTTCCCTCCAACACACTGCTCTTCCCTGTCTGGGGATCTAGACTTGGGCTAGGACTGGCTAAATGTCTTTGGGGACCCTGCCAGCCTAGACCCAATCCCAGCTCCCACTGATGGAGTTGAGAAAGGACTGAGGGACAGGTGGTGTGGCCTCTCCAATCTCGCTCCTGAGTGCGTGGGCTGTGTGTAACTCAAGGCTCGTGGCCTCTGATCCTGCCATGACCTCTGGGCATGCACCTATTTCGCCTTGAGCCTTTTGTCCTGATCTAAGCATGGGCTATGTGTTCTTGAAGGGCCCTTATCATGATAAGATTCTAAACATTAGAAGGATTCCACTTGCCATATTAAAATACCTGTGGCTCAAGGATTAATAAGGGAAGAAAGTTGGAGAAAGCAGAGAAGACATCACTCTCACCCTCAAGATACAGAGGTGAGCAACTATCCAGGGCTTTAGGAGGGAAAGGAGGAGCCACAGCAGATTAGCTCTGAGGGGAGGGAGCTTGTTAAGGGGATTTAAAGTCTACCTGTCTTAATAACCCTTTGTAGTTCTTTGGCGCCTGGCTTTTCTTGAAGCTCAAAGTATTTTGCAAACATTAGCTCATTAATACCGACAGCAGCCCTGTGAAGTGGGTAGTGTGAATGTCTTATCCCCACTTGGGAACCTTGAATTTGAAGGGAAAAGGGGCTCTGGCTGGTGACTAGTGCAGGGTTGAGGAGAGGCCCCAGGGGCTGGACTAAATTGAATAGTCATTTTTTGTTTCTTATTCTACCAGAGGAACAGTGGATGGTGGGAGAAGCATGAGCTCTGGAACCAGCCAAATCTGGATAGCAGATCTAGCTAGGCTTCTACAGTGTTGTGAATTTGGGCAAGTCCCTCAGCTTTTGTGAAATTCAGTTTTCCCTTGGGAAGGGGGCTGATGCTAAGAAATGTAAATGTCATGTGCATGTCAAAGTCATTTGATTATTGGAAGTTTCAATAACTAGATCTAAGAGATTTTTGTTAAAACTCACCAGACATTTGACACAATATGGGGTGTGTGTTCTGATGAGTGAGGCTCAGGTATGGACGGCTGGGGATGGCTCTCTGAGGTGGGCTGGCAGGAGCAGGAAGGAGGTCCTGGAGACTGCACTGTCTTGGGCTTGTGCAGAGAAACCAACCAACCAGCCTGAGCAGAGTTGTCTTGAGCGAAAACCGAAGAAGGGGCTACGAGGGAAAGGCGTGCAATAGATGATTAGAAGTTCATTTCACCTCGGAAGGGAGCCTCGGAAGGTTTGAAGAGGGAACCACCCTAGACAGATGTGCAGTGTGAAGATTGCTCTGGCACCAGCATAGGGAGCCAATGAGAGCAACGGGCTTGGCAGCTGATGGGCAAGTTTATCCACTGTGTCATGGGAAGAAAATGTTTATAACATCTCCTTGCTATTTTCCAAATCTCATCCTTGTAAAAAGTATTTTTGTGTATATGTTTTAAAGGCAAATATATTTTTAAAGTATTATATTTATGTTCTCTCTCTCTGTCTCATATAGAGAGAGAGACAGAGCAAGAGAGACAGAAAGATATCAAAATTTTTACTGATTAGGGGACATGATCTAAAGTTTGGAGTCCACTCACTGCATTAGAAAGAGAGGAACTAGATGCAGAATCCCATTTGAAAGTTCTTTTAAGGCATCGGGGTGAGCTAATGGAAGCCTGGATATAACAGTGGTTTAAATGGGAACAAAAAGGAAAGAATATAAGGAACCTATCACACAGGAAGAAAAGGCAGGACTTGGTAATTTGGGGACATAAAGAGCAAGTTACTAGAGAAAAAGGAAGAGGCAAGGCTGACTGTGAGATTTCAATCCTTGGCCAAGAGAATGCTGGCACCACCAAAGAAAAGGAAGAGGGCAGAAAGGAAACTGTATGGAGGGAAAGGTGAAGAGTTCTGCCTTGGCCAAGTGGGATTTGAAGTAAGGCCAGAGAGACTGAGGAGTTGGAGATATGAAGCTGGGGCTTGGAAGAGAGCCCTGGCTAAAGGTAGAGGAGCTAGGTGTGGAGATGAGTGGGGACTGGGATCTCCTAGGGAAGAAGGTGGGCAGCAAGGAGTCAGCACAAAGGGAGGAGAAGTTCTTGTCCTAGCCAAGTTCAGTCTTAAGAGAGCCTGCTCTCAGAGGCCAGCTACCATTTCATGTGGTCTCGAGTTTATAGACTTATAGAACACCAGAGCTTGAATGGCCCTTAGAGACTATATAGTTTATGGTTGGCTTGGTCTAAGTAACTTTTAAATCACAATCTTAATAGACCCCAAATGTGTCAGTGAGTGTTCCTAGTTGCAAACAACAGAATCCACTCTGGCTAATTTAAGCAGAAAATGGATTTATTAAAAGATATTTAAAAGGATGTCAAAGAATCCTTAGAAAAGCTAGAGAAACAGATTCGTGGCTGTACTTCCAGGAACAGTGTTCAAAACCACAATACGATGGATTATTGTTTGGCAGCAAAAAGAAATGAAGTACTGATCCTGGCTACAACATCAGCGAACCTTGAAAACTTTATGCCAAGTGAAAGAAGCCAGTCACAAAGGACCACATATTGTATGATTCCATTCATATGAAATGTCCAGAGTAGGCAAATAGAAAGTTGATTCGTAGTTGTTTAGGGCTGGGGAGATGGGAAAGTGGGAGGTGACAGCTGAGAGGTGTGAAGTTTTGGGGGGGTGCTAATAAAAATGTTCTAAAACTTATAATGATGGATATATAACTCTATGAATATACTAAAAAATACACATGGCATTGTACATTTTAAATGAGTGAATTGTATGGTATGTGAATAGAGCTCAGTAAAGCTGTAACACACACACACACACACACACACTCTCGCTCTCCATAGAAAGGCTGATGGGTGGATGATCTTTACTGTCACCACTGCCAATGCCAAAGAGGAAACGCCAAGACCTTAGCTTTATCGCAACCTCCACTCTCAGTGTTCCTGATGCCGGCTCAGCCGAGCAATCACTGGCTCCCCTGAAAACCTTGCATCTCTGCCACCACTCACAGGAGTACATGGGATGCCTGGGAAGATTCCATTTCCTCAAAATGCTCACTTCCAATTTGAAGTCCTGTATGGATGTATCCAGCTGATGAAACCAAGAACACACTGTGACCTAGCTGCCAGGGCCCCTGAAAATGTGATTTCTGATCACTACACTGGGAATCAGGAGAATGCCCCCAGAGAAAGGCTAGTCACAAGATGACGTGGGGCTTCCCTGGTGGCGCAGTGGTTGAGAGTCCGCCTGCCGATGCAGGGGACACGGGTTTGTGCCCCGGTCCGGGAAGATCCCACATGCCGCGGAGCGGCTGGGCCCGTGAGCCATGGCCGCTGAACCTGTGCGTCCAGAGCCTGTGCTCCGCAACGGGAGAGGCCACAACAGTGAGAGGCCCGCGTACCGCAAAAAAAAAAAAAAGAGGATGTGGAGGGAGGGATGAATAGGCAGAGCACAGTATACTTTTAGGGCAGTGAAACTACGCTGTGTACCATCATGATGGCTACATGTCATTATACATTTGTCCAAACCCAGAGAATGTACAACACCAAGACTGAACACTAACGTAAATTCTGGACTTTGGATGGTAATGACGTGTCAGTGCAGGTCCACCAATTGTAACAAATGTACCACTCTGGTGGGGAATGTTGATAACGGAGGAGGCTGTGCATGTGTCGGGGCAGGAGGTATGTGGGAAATCTCTATCTTCTAATCAGTTTCTCCGTGAACTTAAAACTGCTCTAAAAATTAAAGTCTATTTTTAAAAAAAGATGAGGGACAGCCACAAATATAATAAACATCCACTATTAAAATATATTATAGAATTTCAGAATAAAACTTAATGGAACTTGCTAATTTTAAAAGTCCCCCTAAGAGGAATTATTTTTTAACCCTAGAAGTAAAAAGCAGCCACATAGTGTTTAAAGACTGGCAGGAGTGGTGAGGTGGAACGCACAGGCTTTGGAGTCCACCAGACCTGGGTTTAAATCCAGGCCTGCCCCTTATCAGCTG
Source organism: Monodon monoceros (assembly GCF_005190385.1). NCBI lineage: Eukaryota > Metazoa > Chordata > Mammalia > Artiodactyla > Monodontidae > Monodon > Monodon monoceros. Next base: position 88,228,171 of record NW_021703782.1, on the reverse strand, counting down.
TTTGATCTCTGTAAGTCACTTAATTTCACTGAGCCTCACCTGAAAAGTGACTACGCAATGCCTACTTCCCAGGGTTTTATTTCTAGGACTAAGGCGATGAATACTAAATAAATCTTAGCTTCTGCCAATAAAAAAGGGAAAACAAATGTAATTGTTTCTATTGATTTTTATTAAACTCAACTGTTATCTTGATTCCTATATTTTCATAATTTTTTAAAAGATATGCCATTACTATATTTTATGCTTATGTTGAGCTTGTCCTTTCTAGGTGTCCTCTTGGGAGTATGGGAGTTTTATAAGCTCAACTACAGGAAAATTGTATAGGAAATGTGCGAGAAGAAAATACTACAAAATGTCAGCAGTGGTTGTCTCTGGTATGAAGGTTAAAAAAAACTGTCCTTTTTCTTTCTACTTTTATTACTTTCCATTTTGTTGTGCTCTTTTTTTTTTTTTTTTGCGGTACGCAGGCCTCTCACCGCCGTGGCCTCTCCCGTTGCGGAGCACAGGCTCCAGACGCGCAGGCCCAGCGGCCATGGTTCACGGGCCCAGCCGCTCCGTGGCATGTGGGATCTCTCCGGACCGGGGCACGAACCTGTGTCCCCTGCATCGGCAGGCGGACTCTCAACCACTGTGCCACCAGGGAAGCCCTGTTGTGCTCTTTTTAAATAGTGAGAGTGAACTACTTTCAAAAGTAGATACAAATAAATAATCAAACAAAACAGAAAGAGGAGATGAAAGCTCCACGAGCCTAGCATATAAAAGACCGAATAGTTCTTTCTCCATTAAGTATCCACATTGCCTGATGTGCAGAAGTGAACTCTAATTGGTAGCCAAAGTATCATCTGATGGACCGCCAGCTCCGGGGGTGGCACTGGACACCTCATGATCTACTCATCCTGTCGTAGCATTCCAGTTCCCAACTCCGGTGGAAAAAAGAGCAGAACATACACGTTTTTCAGAAACTTCTGGGTTCAGTAAACTTCCCAGGATGTTGTCTCTCAATGCATGGGGCCCAAGTCCCATGTTACTCTTGGGTTATTTGTATTAGGATAACTCGAGTTTTCTGATTCCCTAGCTAGTATCCTTAGCATTCTCCTGCCACCTTGTCAAATCTGACCCTCAGAAAATCCACTTGCCACAGGGTATAAATAACCAATAAAAATGCTAAACCTTTCAGGGGCCCCCAGGAGTGGTATTACGTCTCTCCTGGTTGATATGTTCTGAATCTTTCTGATGCTCAGTCCTTTCTTAGTTTCTGATGGCCTCGTTGGTGGGCCTTCTTATACTAAGTCATGACCACCCTACTATTTTGGTAGTATTTGAGGGTGGCAAGGACCAAGACATGAAATGCTAAAGTGTTAGGAGTCAAACTTATTCAAATAGCCATAAAGATAAAAACATTGTACCACAACAGAACAGAAAAATAATTTGATATGGTCTCTATCTGACTCATACTTAGCTTCTCAGAAATACATGCTTGATGTATTTGACCATGTCATTGACTTTCTCACTGTCTTCTCTTGGTGACAGTGATTTTCTTTGCTCTAAAATTCACATTCCTTAGCTTGTCAGTTAAGGCCTTTTATAGCAGGACCATAGCTACTTCTCTAACTCTCTCTCCTGCTTCCTCTCAGTCTCATTCACACAGTGATCCAACCACATCAAACTTCTGGTTTTTTCCAGACACTCGTACTCCTTCTTATCTCCTTACCCAGGGGCACAGCCCCCTCTGCAGAAACTTTCCTTTATTTCATCTTTGCCCTAAGACCCTCTCCATCCTAACTATTCTGGAAGACTTCCTGACTCCTCCAGGGAAAGGCAAGGCTCTCTCCTGTTGGTTTCTGAAGCACAGAGCTTCATTCAGCAGTCAATTCACAAACATTTGCTGAAGGCCTAGTATAAACTCTGCACTGTGCTACCACAATCCCTACAGTTACATCTATTACAGCAAGTGTCACGCTGGGTATCATTATTTTTTTACCTGTCTGGAAAGTACAGCCTGGCGACAACCAGCCATGTGGATTGTTTGGTTAAGACAATGGCACTATTTCCTCTTTCTCCAGACCCACCCAGCTACAGTGACCTCTGCCTTCTGTCTCTGAGCCCAGCCCAGAACACCCGAGAGCCTTGGATCCAGCCTCAGGGAACCCTAGGGAAGGTGACATACTCTTGTGTCCAGTGCCTGCCTGTCCTTTGCCTCAGCCCTTGTGCATTGGTCTGGTTCACATGACTGGGTCTCTGTCTCAGTCTCCCTGCCAAGCATGCTATTTCACTGTTACCATGGAGTCTATGTGTCTGGATTTTTCCAATTTACCTGGCTCAGGCCAGAGGTAAAGACTTGTTCCAGAGAGCCCCAGTGGTGGATGGGGTTCTGCTTGCCAAATGTTTGTGACCAAGAACCTTCCAGCTGATACTGTAATTGCCTGATCCAAGGGCTCTTGTGACTGAGCACAATGAAGCATCGTACCTGAGCATCCTTAGCCCTCCTTCCCCACTTGTTGACTTGAACGTCCCTCCTGGACTAGTCTGCCCATTTGGACCGTAGACTACACCCTTAGATGTTTCCTCCAACTAAGAAGGTAGGCTGCCCTCTGGTCTCTGCCTTGCCCAGGAAGCCTCTTCCTCCCCGACAAACTTTACTCAATAAGGACAAATAGAAATTTTGAGCTGAAGATTTGCCATGCCCCAGGGAGAAGCCGAGATAACAGGAAAAAGGGGCAATTAAAATAGCCACAGAGAAAGACTTCAGTGGAGTTCCATTGAAAGGACAGGGGAAACATAAGAAAAGAGAAACCTGTAATTGAGTATGAGAACTCTAAGAGTTCTCAACATCTTTCAATGTTTGAATCTAAAAAAAAAAGGGATCGCTGGCTCTATTAAAGCATTTTGTGGAAAATAATAATATTAGCTAATATTTATCAAATACTTAGAATGTACCAAGAATTCTGCTAAGTGTTTTACATGCATTTTCTTATTTAATCCTTAGACTCTATTAGTAACCCCACTTTTGGGGGGCTTTAACAATGGGTTTATTATCCATTAAACACTGTAAGTTTCTTTTCTTTTTTCATCCCTCTCCCACTCCCTCTTCCTTTTGGTAACCATACGGTTGTTTTCTATGCCTGTGAGTCTGTTTCTGTTTTGTATATACATTCATTTGCATTATTTTTTTAGATTCCACATATAAGTGATATCATATAGTATTTGTCTTTCTCTGTCTGACATTTCACTAAGCATAATATTCTCTAGGCCCATCCACATTGCTGCAAATGGTGATATTCTTTTTATGGCTGAGTAATATTCCATTATCTATCTATCTCACATCTTAAGCCATTCATCTGTTGATGGGCACTTGGATTGCTTTCATGTCTTGGCTATCGTAAGTAGTGCTGCTATGAACACTGGAGTACATGCATCCTTTCAAATTAGAGTTTTTGTTTTTTCCAGGTATATACCCAGGAATGGAATTGGTAAATCATATGGTGTTTCTAATTTTTAGTTTTTTTAAGGAACCGGCATACTGTTTTCCATAGTGGCCGCACCAATTTACATTACTACCAACAGTGTATGAGGGTTCTCTTTTCTCCACACCCTCTCCAACGTTTGTAGACTTTTTGATGATGGCCATTCTGACAGGTATGAGGTGATACCTCACTGTGGTTTTGATTAGCATTTCTCTAGTAATTAATGATGCTGAGCATCGTTTCATATGCCTGTTGGCCATCTGTATGTCTCCTTTGGAAAATGTCTATTCAGGTCTTCTGCCCGTTTTTTGATTGGGGTGTTTGTTTTTCCGATATTTAGTTGTATGAGCTGCGTGTATATTTTGGATATTAACCCCTTGCTGGTTGTATCATTTGCAAATATTTTCTCCCATTCCACAGGCTGTCTTTTCATTTTGTTGATGGTTTCCTTTGCTGTGCAAAAGCTTTTAAGCTGGATTAGGTAGAAGAAGAAATGGCACAAAGAAACGAAGTAACTTGCCTCTCAACTAGAAACTAAAAGAATACCCATCAGTAGGGAAATGGTTGAGTAAATTATGGTTTCTCTCAGCCATAAACTAACAGTCATTGCAAAGAGTAAATTCAAACTATACCAGTTGAGTTAGGAAGAGATTTTTCTAGAGATCTTATTGAGTGAGGAAAGCCAGATACAGGTAAGTGTGTATGATATGATCCCACATTTGTTTACCAATGAAATAAACCCCTTATCTGTATATGTGCATATATATTCACGTATATACTAACAAGCATACTATGATTCCATTTCAGGAAAACAATAGAGCCCTCTATATGTGTCTTTATATTTGCATGTGAATGAGAAAAGAGAAAATAATGGAAGGATTCACCTTGGTCTATTGACCTTGGCTGTCTGGCAGGGAAAAGAGAGAGTAGGGTGGGCAAAGAGCGCTTTTGCGCATTGGTTTTGTTATGACAAGCATGTATCTCTTTCATGCTAGGAAACAATCAAATGAAGAAAATGATTTATAATAAATAAATATGTCCCACAGTTATGTGTTGCCCACACAGCTTCACCTCAGTGTTAAACAGTGAAAAGGGGAAGAGTGGTTTTTGCTTCAGTGCTCCCCCTCAACCACGCATACACACTGGGTTGGATCCATGAAGGCCTTTCATAGACCATTCGCTTCTGGGATATTCTCAGCTTCACTGTGATGTAGGGTCATTTATATTTTAATTATTTTTCCAGACACTCTAGGTCACATGTTAAAGCCGCACAGCAGAGGCACCAAGAGAGAAGCCTCGGTGGCAGCCCGGAGTTCTGGACTCCAAATTCAATGCTCTCATGTTGAGGGTCTAAAATTGTGTAATGTAGAAACATATTTTAAAAGACCAATTTTTAAAAAACTGTAAGAATCAATCTAATGAATACATTGAAAACTTCTAGGGGTACAAAGTATGATTATTCTAATTATCCCTTAGCTTCCCTTTTGCCTATCATTAGGGTAAGATGCCATCAGTTACGTGAGTAGTGGGCCCTTGATTATAGTCTGACACATTCATTTCACAAACAGTTATTGAACACCTAATATGTGCCCAGCACTCAGTTCGGTGCTGGGTCAGGCTTAGAATCTGAACAAACAAGCTTCCCACAGGCATTTGGCCAGAAGTGATTAGTATACACCTCCAACATTCGTCCTTTTAAAATTAGAGAGACTATTTTATCGAACATGAAAGTTTAGTAAACATTAAAGACTTTTTATTTCCGAAGGACTCTGAATCCGAAAATGCTTCAAAGAAATAAGCACCACTTAGAGAAATATAGACTCTAAGTAAGTTCAGCATGAATGAGCATGAGGGATGGCGGATAAAACTAGCATTCTGAGTGCATACTATTGCCAGACACTTTATGTGTGTCATTATAATAAGTGCTCACAATAACCCTATATAGAGGGGACTGTTATTTTTCAGTTTGCCAGAGAGGAGACTGTAGCTCAAGAAGATGTGAAAGAATTTTCCCAAGGTCATAGAGAAAGTTTTAGAGCCAGGATTCTAGTATAGACTTGCCTAACTACAGAAATCATGGATTTATTTTATTACTTTGCCCCACTGGCAAAAGAGACTGTTCTTCTAAAGAGCACATCAGGTTTCCATGGCCAAGGTGAGCCAGTGGTTGAGTGTATTCATCACCTGGCTGGAGACCAGGTGCACCAGGTAGTGGTCTCTTATTAACAGTAGAATAGTCACACTAACATTTACTGATACCGCATCACCTGCCAGGCTCCATTCTCAACACTGTACCATATTCTCTACACGGATCATTTCCAACCCTCACTGGCTAAGTGGCCTCCTTGCTACTTCACTTGTCAGCCTACAGCCTCCTTCACTGCAGCAATCAGAGGAGCCTTCTTAAATCTCAAGTCAGATCAGTTCTCTCTTCTGAACAAAATGCTCAAATGACTTGCAGGTCTTATGCATTCTGCCCCCCACCTCCTGGACCTCATGTCTCACTTCTCTCCCTTTACTACCTTGCCTCTGGCCCTTTTATTGCATGAACTTGGATATCCTAATTGATCTGAGTTTTTAAATTGAACTTTAAAATTATCTTTAAAATTTTGGGGGTTAGGTAATTATATGTTCATATGCAGTTGTAAGCCTCCTTGCAGTTCCACAAACACTCAGGGACACTCCAGTCCCAAGGCTTCTGCACTTGCTGTTCCCTCTGCCTGGAACGCTCTCCACCTCCTTACCAACTTCAAGTTTTTGCTGCAATGTCATCTCGGTGAGCCCCGTGCCTCACTGACCACTTTATTTAATACTGCATACCCCCTCTTCCCAGTACTCACATCCCTGCTGCCGTAATTTTCTTCAGCATCACTTATCACTTTCTAATATACTATATAATTTACTTATTGTGTTGTTCCCTGCCTGTCTCCCCCTTCTAGAATGTAAGGAACATGAGGGCAGACATTTTTGTTTAATGTGTTCCCTGAAGTATTCCCATCACTTACAGCAGTGCCTGGCACATAGCAGGCACGTAGCAGTGTCAACAGACACTGCAGAGCTGATAGATAAACCCTCTCCCCAGCCCTATAAGGATGACTGTTATTATCCCCATTTTAAGGCTTCAGAAACTCACAGTCAGAATTTTCTGCACAAAGTCAATAATTGGAGAGTGACCAAGCTGGGATTCAAGACCACAGTGTCTCCTCAACGGGGAAGAGAGGAAAGAGGAAGAGGTAAAGGATGCCTCTCCCATACTGGACTCTCCCAGATCCACACTCCCCACCAGCAACCGCAACCGGCATGGCCTCTGTCTTCTACCAAGACATCAGAAAATTGTGGAAGTAACTGGTCGAAGACCTCCTCTGCCACTGCTGTTGGTCCTGCCAACAGTCTAGGAGCTCAAGCTGAGAAGCAGGCTGTGATTCTGCTTCTAGGAAGGAAATAAAAAATAGATGCTAACAACACAAGAGAATGTTACAGAGGTGAGCCCAGGTGTCAGAGCACTTTGAGTCTCATGTGAAAAGTTCTTTATGCAGACTCAATGCCAACTATGAAAATTAACAGGTGTGATAAGATAACATCGGCTCTGCTGGAAAGGTTCCTGTTTGCCCAACACAAAATGCCTGCAGTTGGGGCCAGCCCACATCCCCATTCTCCCTCTGACATCAAATACCACCAGGGCAGTGAGTACCGACATTAATCACTCTAAAGCAGCGGTCCCCAACCTTTGTGGCACCAGACCCTGGTTTCATGGAAGACAGTTTTTCCATGGACTGGGGTCAGGGGTTGGTTCAGGTGGTAAGGCGAGCGATTGGGAGCAATGGGGAGCGGCAGGTGAAGCTTCACTGGCTTGCCTGCTGCTTACCTCCTGCTGTGCGGCCCGGTTCCTAACAGCCCGCAGACCAGTACCGGTCCATAGCCAGCACAGCCTCCGGAAGATCATACGTGTGCTTGTCATTTGTCAATTTCTTTTTAAACATGCATTTCCTGCCTTCACTTTTCTAGGCCCTGTGCTTGGCCTAAAACCACAACACTGAAGCCAACAACGGCTTTCAGGGCCTTGGCATCCTTATAGGGGGGCAGACACAAAATGAATGCCATGTGAGCTTGGCTTGAGAGAGAGAGGAGCAAAGAGCTGAGGGATCCCAGCTCTGGAAGGCTTCTGGAGCAGACAACATTTAGGTCAGTGAGGTTCCCTTTGGAGCACATGGATTGGCAGAACCTAAGAGACCTACGTTAGGCTCTGAGGCTGCAACCTCCAAAGAGGAAATGCGGAGGCTCCTACCCTGTGTGTTCCTGGAACAGATCCCTGAGAAGCAGGTGGCCTAGAGGTACCTGTTGCAAGCTAGGGGTTAATGATTAGCTAGAGCCAGAGTGTCTGCCGTGCCCTGTCCTAAGCTCAAGGAATTCCTAACAGCAACTGCAATATCCATCATGTATTACACTAGGGGCCAAGCCCTATACTATACTTTTCATTTGTTACCTAATTTAATTGTTGCAATAAGTATTTCACAAACGAAGAAACCGAGGCTCACAGAAGCGAAGGGCTTTATGTAAAAGCCTCAGAGCTGAAGGCAGTACAAGAATCTGAAATTTAGATCTCAAAATCCAGTGCTCTTTCCACAATACAAGGCGCTTCCTTTCTGTTTAATGCTGACTGTGCTCATAGACCTGCTGTTATTCTCAGCTCTGAGACCAATGTCTTAAAGGAGTTGGAGCAACACCTGCTACCACGGGGCAAAAAATGACCGATAGAATTTTGTGGTGAGAGCGACTTAGGATCAAATTTCAGCTCTCATTAACTCCACTCGCAACCTCAGGGAAGTCGCTTTACTTTCCTGGAGCCTTAGATTTTCCTTCTGGAAAATGGATGTCATAATAGTGCTGTGAGGCTTCAATGAAGTCTGTGACATACTCTGAACCCAGAAGGTAGTCAACCAAGCAGTGCCTCTCTTCTGGAGAACTCTGTGCTAAGGATTCCTGCCAAAGTTCCGCTTTGGGAGACAAGTGAAGATGGGCAATGACCATATGCAAATGAGTTATCATCATGTCCTCCTTGAGCTTTTTTTTTTTTTTTTTTGCCATAAATAGGGAAATTAAGCACTACCTGGGATCTATCATTCTTGAAAACAAACTACACACTTATTGTTAGGACACTCTTTGCACTTCCCCCAGCTGTTTTAGTTGACATATAAGGAGTGTGGACCACTGCCCAACCCTGCCTCCAAATTAAGCTGAGTTTTTGATTTCTTGACAGTTTGTCAGCCATCAATTGCAAACCCTTCACTGCCAAAGGTGTTTGACCCTGAGTAATTACTCAGGGAATATGGTGATTTCTGGCATGGGAAATATAGTGTGAGTCCCACTGTAATTACGATGGAATCCATGAAGTATATATAATTAGGAAACAGGCTGCACAAGTGACATCTGTTGGCACTGTCACATCAGTCCATGTACTTGTTGTCAAGCAGCAGCTGGCAAGTCCTTTTGTCACATGAAGTTGGGTATCCTAATTGATCTAATTTTTTAAAAAACTTTTTTTTCTTTTCAAAGGATTGTAGATTCATAGGCAATGGTAAGAAATAATACAGGGAGATCTCTAATGCACTTTTTACGCTATTTCCCTCAATGGTAACATCTTGAAAAACTATAGTACGGTATCACAACTAGGAGATTGACCTTGATAGAATCAAGACACAGAACATTTCCACCGCCACAAGGATCCCTCATGTGGGCCCTTTATAACCACACTCACCTCCTTCTTGCCCCTACCCCTTTTATCATCCCTGCCAACCTCTAATCTATTCTCCAGTTCTATAATTTTGTCATCTCAAGAATGTTAGATAAATGGAATCAAACAGTATATAACCTTTGGAATTGGCTTTTGCACTCAGTGTGATACTGTGGGGGATTCATCCACATTGTTGCATGTATAGGTAGTTTGTTCCTTTTGATTGCTGGGTAGTAGTCCATGGTACAGTTGTACTATAGCTTGTTTAACCGCTCACCTGTCGAAGGACAATAGGGTTATTCCCAGTTTGGAGCCGTTATGAATAAAGCCGCTACGAACATTTGTCTACAGGTTTTTGGGTGAACATAAGTCTTCATTTCCCTGAGAAAAGTGCCCAGGAGTGCTGAGATACATAGTATTGGCATATTAGATATTTTTTAATTGCCAAAATATTTGTACAGTGTGTCTGTACTGTTTTATACTCTCACCAGCAAAATATGCGAGATTGGTATCTCCACGTATTCTGTGTATGCCCTTTATTTCCTTTTTTTTTTCTTTACTGTGCTGGCTAGAATTCCAGCACTATGCATATGTTATAAAATGAATTGAGAAGTATTTCTTCCTCTTCTATTTTCTGGAAGACATTGTGTACAACTGGTGTTAATTCTTTAAATGTTTGGTAAAATTCTGCAGTGAAACCATTTGGGCCTGGAGATTTTTTTTTTTTTTTTTTTTTAGTTTCTAAATTACAGATTAAATTTCCTTAATAGTTGTAAAGCTACTAAAATTATCTATTTCCTATTGAGTGAGTTGTGGTGCTTTGTATTTTTGAAGGAATTGGTCCATTTCATCCACGTTGTCCGATGTATGTGTATAGTTTGTAGTAGTTCCTTATTATTCATTGGTTATTTGCAAGGTCTGTAATGTTACCCCCTGTTTCATTCCTGATATTGATCATTTGAATCTTCTCCTTTCTCTCTCTTTCTCTCTCTCTTTCTCTCTCTCTCTCTCCCTCTGCCAGTTTTGCTAGAATTTTGTCAATTTTATTGATCTTTCCAAAGAACCAGCTCTTTGTTTCATTGATTTTCCCTATCATTTTTCTGTTTTCAATTTCTTTGATTTCTGCCATTGTCTTTGTTATCTACTTCCTTCTGCTTGCTTTGGAGTTATTTTGCTTTTTTCCTCCTAGGTCTTTGAGATGGAAGCTTAGATTATTGATTTGAGCCTCTTCTTCTTTTCTATTTTGTACATCAGTGTTATAAGTTTTCACTTCAGTACTCTTTTAGCTGTGTCCCACAAATTTTGATATGTTGCATTTCCATTTGCATTCAGTTCAATGTATTTTTTAAGATATCTGTTGAGAGTTCTTCTTGGACCCATGGATTATTTAGAAGTGTGTAGTTTAGTTTCAAAGTATTTGGAGATTTTCCTCTAATCTTCCTGTCATTGATTTCTGCTTTGAGTTCATTGTGGTAAAAGCATGCATTCTATATGATTTCTGTTCTTTTAAATTTTTTAAGGTTTGTATTATGTCTTAGGATATATATTGCATATGTTCTGTGGGCCCTTGAAAGGAATGTGTATTGTTCTATAAGTGTCAATTGCAACATGTTGATTGATGGATATTTTTGCAGAGTGTAGGATTCTGTGTTGACACTTCTTACAAGACTCCAATTAGGTCTTTTGTTATCATCCCAGAGCTTCTGTTCATTTTCTTTTTCAGTCTATTTTTCTTCTGTTGTTTAGAACAGAGATGATTTTACTTCTTCCTTTTCAATGTGAATCCCTTTTTTTTCTTTTCTTTTCCTTCCTTCCTTCCTTCCTTCCTTCCTTCCTTCCTTTCTTCTTTCTTTCTTTCTTTCTTTCTTTCTTTCTTTCTTTCTTTCTTTC
>NW_021703782.1:88139680-88217076 GCF_005190385.1 Monodon monoceros | reverse complement strand
TCTTTCTTTCTTTCTTTCTTTCTTTCTTTCTTTCTTTCTTTCTTTCTCTTATTTTTGCCTAATTGCTCTGGCTAGGACATCCAGTAAATGAGCTGTTAAGAAATAAAGGAATATTCATATGAGGGATTGAATAAAGGTGGAAACTCAGAAAGACCGGTAGAGCCCTGGAACCAGCTTTCACTTCAAAGGCATTTGCCAAGCCTGATGAATATGAGCATCATTTTGCTGCCTTATGGTAAGTGAATGAAAGAAGATAAGCCTAGGGTTCTAAGGAGTCTAATAGAAATCCATGAAGTTGGGCTTCCAGATGTCTACACCCTCATTGTAATGGTGAGCTAGACATCCACTTGGCTTCCATTCCATCAACTTGGCTTCAAAGAGGACTGCAAAGAAAACCGCACATCTTATATTCTGGTAGAAAGTAGAGGGGAGGATCTCCCTTAAGAATTCATAATCACAGCCCTCCCATGGGTTGTATCCTTACATGGACCAATTTCTACATGAAAGCGTATTCAGTAACAGCTTTAAACTCTAAAAGCCTTAAGAATTAATGCAGATCTGCACTCTAGGTTTTCCCAAAGGAATCAATGCAAAGAGTTGGAAGAATACAACAACAAAAAAGCAAAATCTTCTTTAGACATGATTTCATTTTCTCCATCTCTCTCATTTTTCCCCTTCATTCCCAACCTGTGTATCTCAATGCCATGCTGTTTTAACCCCTTCATCATTATGCTGACCATTGGGCTATCCCATCTTGACACTTGACCAGCAGTGACCACCAGAATTTCTTTCACCATGCACAAGATATGCTCCACGATAACTAGAGAACCCCAAGGCTCCATGTTCCTGGTCCTCTCTCCTTCCACTTAAAGGGAAGAACACAGAGCCCTTAGTAAAATGAATTTCTTCTCTATGATTCTTAAATTTTTATACTGAACACAATTTTCATTTTGTTCTACCACAAAATCTACACTATCACGTTAATTAAATAACCCACACAAATGATTAGCCATACAGACAGAACCATGCTTTCTGCTAATTGTACAGACAGAACCACACTGCTGCCAACATTCAAGACAATTCATGTGCATCCTTGAGCAGCCTGTTAAGGGAAAATAAGGTCTACCATGAAGGAAAGGGACATTTCACCAGGGTTCTTTGTGTGGGAGGGAGAAACACATACCATTGTGAAATGCTTTGCTATGTAAAACTATCTCATGAAATGCAACTATCCCAACCTCTGCCACTTCGTGAGAATTCCAGAGTACCAGGAAATGTCCTGTCCAGGAATACCTGCAATTATAAGACATAGTAATTATCCCTGAAATAGTCACCGGATGTTTCATCCTTAGGATTACAAAAATTCTCATTGCTGTAATCAATTAGCTTCACGATGACACAGAGGCACTCCCTCATGTATTTCCTTTCTCTGGGGTCACTGGTACACTAAGATGTCCAAACACAAAAGTGTAATTTTGTCACAAAAACATCACACAGAACATGACTTGACTCTCAGATTCAAATTGGACAACCTGTATTGAAAGTCTACTCATATACAATCCTTGCAACAGCATATGAACTGGCTGCTTTTTAGACATTTTACATATAAACAAGTTAAGTCTTCAACAGGCTGAGTAACTTGTCCAAAACTGGATATCCAGTAAATGTCATATCAGATCTCAGACCCTGTTTCTCTGACTCTAAGTACTGTGCTCTTTTCACTGACCAACCTGGGAATTAAAGCAGGAGAAACCCGGTTCCTTACAAATGGGGAAATTGTGCAGCGCCAAGGTTGTGGACCTGGTTTGGGGCAATTAGATATTCTCTGTCCTAGTGGCCTACGTTCTAAATCCTGCCAGAGTTTGGCCAAATTGGTTATAGTAGCAACTGGGTAAGAATTTGTTGATGGCTAGCAAAATTAATAATGAGTAAGAACATCTATATGATATTTCTGCATTTAAAATTTTCCTTTCATGTTTATTATCTACTTTCCATCTCCAAAATAAAATAGGATGAGTTTTACCTTTCTCACTCTACAAAGAAGGACACTTAGGTTCAGAGAGGGAGTGTGCCATGACTACCTACGACCATACAACTAGTAAGTGAGGGAAACCAGAGCTGGAACCCAGGGTCTCTGACTTCAAGCTCAGTGTTCTTCCTGCTGCCTCAAAATAAACCCAGACTCTTCCTAATGTTAAAGACATTGTCTTAAATCCCTTAGGCTCTTGAGGGGCAGTGGGGACACACTGTAGGGAAGACCATGCATTCATATCTTCCCAGCTGAGTCTATGTTGTCATCTATCACCCTGTTGCTCATCTGGCTTCTCATTCATTTCCTTCCCTAAAATAAATGCCAAATGAGTGATGCCAAATGCCTGATCTCTCCACTCCATTTCCTCAGTCATTTACCTATGTAAGATGTAAAGGCTGTAGCCCCACTCATGGAGCATGTGTAAACATTTGTTGGTTGTCCCCATCATCCATCCCTCTTCCCCTCTTCTTAACTCTACCTTGAATTCCCTAGTAAAGTGTTTTGAGTGGAATGAATCCTGAATGCTGACTCCCTGGAAATATCACCAAAATAAACAGTGGATGAGACAAAGCTGAGTATATTCTTATCCAGGTAAGGGAGGATACCACCATGAGAGAGTCTTACTAACATCACAGGGGCAAAGTTGGGATGTTTATAAGATTCTGAAGTCTGGTTTAAGATAGGCTTTCAATGTGGGGGAGGCTTAATTAGGATTAGATAAGGATCATGATACAAGAGTTTGGGATTGGTGGACAATCAAGTATTTTGAGGCAGAGTTTCGAAGAGTCTTAGAGAATTGACAGTCATTTGATGCTATTTATTGAAAATTCAAAGTTTGATGTTTATTTAAATTGTGTTTGTTTTGCTTGTTTGTTTATAAAGACTAGGCAGGAATTTCCTGAAATGAACAATACATCATCACTACATTGATGAAGACAGTGGAACAGTAGTCGTGTTAGTGAAGACAGCCCAACAGTAGTCAGGTTAACATGGACAGTAAGCTGTGTGGATGTAGATGGATTGGGCTCCGAATCCATTCCCAGGAGGGTGCCCGGTTGACTTAAATAGATCAACAAATCCCATCCCGCTGGTCACAGTGACTGGTTCAGCAATGGGCACAAAAAACGAATCAGGCCAGTGGGACCAGTGGAGACTTATCATGGAGCTACATGCAAAGCACACATTCTACTATCTACTGAGTTTGAACCCTGGAGTCTATAGCCCCACAAGTTGCTCTCAGTGATTCTGCAAGCATAAGGGAAAAGGTCTTCCTGGAAGAGAGCCAGTGCTAAGGAAGGAGGGCTGAGAAAGAAGAGAGAGAAGCCAAGTTCCACTCTAATTACTCATTTGAGCCACTGAATCAAACCTTGAAGCCAGCCCTACTGGGACCGTACGTAAATGTGTTTCCTTTATAAACGAAGCCACTTGAAGGTGGATCTTCTATCACTTGCAATGCAGAGTGCCCAGTGCCTGGTACACAGTTCTTATTAATGTTAACACTAGCCAAGACAACTCTAGCTTGACTTTGCAACAAACCAGCCACGTGACCCAAGTAAGTCATTAATCCTCTCTGGGCATCTTATTCTTCATCTGTTATATTTTGGGACCATTAACTGGTTTTTAAACCCACAGTCAACTCCTAGATTTCATCGTTTTGTAAATTATCGTTCTACGAACTAGAATGAATTAAACTGGAAACCTCCCTTCAGGCCTTGCCACATGACTCAACAATCCAGTCCTGGAGGGATGATATACTGGTATTTCATACCAGCCTGGGTTCTTGGCTGTGATAACAAACAGGGCTCTGAGATAACCAATTGGTCACTACTGAGCAGATTCCAAGTAGCAGGTCAGATTTGGGAAGCTGGTTGGATAAATATTAGCCTTTATCACAACTCAAACAATCCCAACTGCCAAACCAAAGAGTTCTTGGGGAGGAATTGTGTTCCCTCTTCCTCTTTGGAGAACCAGAAATCACAATGCAATTTTGTCACACTGCCCAGCAGATAACTCTCTTTTCTAGCTAGTAAATAAAGGTGTGCACCACCCTATGTGTTTAAAGGTATTGCGTGCCTATGCTCATTTCTCTTTCAGGTAAAGAGGAACAGGGTTGGTTAACAAGCGTTGGGTTTTACTTCTAACCAACCTGAGAACTCTGGTCACAGGAAAGCCAGTCTGAAGAGTCTGAAGATACTGCAAAAACTCACATCCAGGAAAAAGAAGTTTCCAACTTCACGTTTGTGGCAGAATTCCTTTCCAAATTTCAAAAGCTGTGTCAATACAAACAATGGTTGTTGGAGAACTCAAGTAATCATCCGGGCGATTCAAGTCAAAATGTTTTTCCTTAAATTATTCCATTGAGACAAGGGAATTTCCCTTCTGAATCACCTAGATAATCATCTTAACCTTAAAAGCTCATATTTGTACAGTTCTTCATGGTTTTCAAAGTACAGCCCAGAATGACTCTTGTTCAGGAGATCAGGACACCCGTAAGGATAGTCTTTTTAAGTGACAGTGAGATGAATTCTAATGCCACAGTGGTATCATGGACCCTGGCAAGTCTGCAGCCTAATAAGGGAGCTTGTGTCTAGGTTTTATTGGGAGAAAGAGAGAAAGAGACAGAGAGAGAGAGAGATAGAGGAAGAATGTGTATCTGTGTATATGTATGTATGACACGAACTTACTTTTTAGGCCCAGAGTGTCTAATAATCCTTTTGGATGGCAGTCAGCTTTGGGCCATAAATCACCAGGGCCATCATTTCTTTAGGGAGATATTTGCAACAAGCCTTGGGTTAGAAGGAATATAAATTTTCTGAAGCCCGAGCATTTCTTTTCTGGTTATCCATGCAGGGTGAATTGCCCCTCTCCCTCCTGAAATAAAACAGGAGTGTCAACCTCACATGCTTCACTCTAGATTTCTGGAAAGGATAACATGTCACGGCCCAGGAGACAGGCACCTCCACTGACCCTCCCTGCGGGATTGGTAACAGGCAGCCATCCTGGAGTGGAGATCGTCGGACAGAGAGGAGCAAGTCTAAGCCGAATGAGAAGCCAGGTAGTGCTCAGCGTGGCAAGAGGAAGAACCATGTGTAGCCATTCACCTCTCCAGCTGGGACCCCCGAGGCTGAGAGCATGAGGGAGAAGGCAGTGAGAGGGTTCCGACCGCGAGAGGCCGTGTGTGTCCTCAAAACAGGCGCTGGACGAGGGGCTCCAGACCAGCTCTGCTAATGCTGGCTCTGAGACTTCAAGCAAGTTACCTCTCCTCTCTATAAGTCATCATACATAAGGTAAAAAAGTGGCCTGGTTCAGCTTAGAGATCTAGTCCCTTGAGAAATCTCTACAGATCAATTCGATTCAGCACACAATCAGTGAATACTTTCTGAGTGCCTGGCCCTGGGCTAGGTGCCAGAGTTATGCATGAGCATTGCACCCAGTGCCTGCCTTTAAAGAGCTCCCATTTTAGTGCCTAAAACAGACCAAAAATTGGCCTACCGTTGAAAAAAAGGATAACAGATCTATGGAAAAGGGAAGAGATGGGAAAAGTGATTAACATCTGAAAAGTAGGGAGGGGGAGCTCTGGGGAAACTTTTGGGGGATGGAAAGATAATGAACAGGACTTTGGAAGGACCAAGCAGAAGGACCAGCAGGAATAAAGCCTGTGGGGAGAAAAGCACTGAGTGTGTAAAATAGAGGAGAAAAGCCTGCTGTGGCTGGAGCATCCGTTCCCCATGTCCAGGGCTGTGTCTTCCTTCCCTGTCTTGCGTGTACTCACGTTGACCTTGCCCCTTTCATGCCATTCAGCTGGGGTGAGAGCAACGAAGTGGAGCCCATTGAGCTTCCTATTCTGGGCTTAGGGAAAGGCGGGGCAAACAGGAGTGAGCGAGAGAAAGGCTCCTTATAGCGCCACTGCTGGAGAGAAGGGGTAGGGACAGGGGAGTGCTTTTTTGTTGTTGTTGAGCAGAAGGGTGGGTGTAGGGAAGACAGGAACCTTTTCTGAATTAATTTATTCCTTTTTCCAGGCTGCTTTTTTTTTTTTTTAACATCTTTATTGGGGTATAATTGCTTTACAATGGTGTGTTAGTTTCCGCTTTATAACAAAGTGAATCAGTTATGCATATACATATGTTCCTATATCTCTTCCCTCTTGCATCTCCCTCCCTCCCACCCTCCCTACCCCACCCCTCCAGGCGGTCACAAAGCACCGAGCTGATCTCCCTGTGCTATGTGGCTGCTTCCCACTAGCTATCTACCTTACGTTTGGTAGTGCTTTTTAAATCCTCTCCTTTTTTAGTATTTTATTTAACTTCATTCTATATGTCCCCATGATTTACATAAACTACTTGACTCCATAAGTGTGTTTTTTCTCTTTTTCTTTCTGGCATGACTTCCCCATCTCTCTCTCCTCTCCCCTCCATCACTGTCTCTCATGTCTACAATCCCTTCCCCTAGATACCCCATGTTAACAAGATGAGTCAGGGCCCTTGCAGGGAGCAGACGGCACACTCATACAGACTATTCAAGGAGATTTTATTAAAGGGACAATTTTAAAGGTGTGAGCGGGGCCAAGAAAAACTAGCAAAAGTTGGTGAAGCAAGAGCAGATAGACCTCTAGGCTTGAAGGGCCAAAAATAAAGATTATAAAACAAAGAGAATGGTCATCTGGAGGCCCCCCGCCAGGCACGATGGTCTTCAATAAAGGGATGGCACCCACCTGTAGCCACCACCACTGGCAGAAACGAAGCCAGGGGAATATACCCTGACCTCACATTCCTCCCTCTTTCTCATCTTTTGCTGGTACTTCCCATACCAAACCAACCAGAAGCCAAAGGGTACACTGGTCCATAGATACAGCCCAACAAGGTCAGGGTCCAGGGCACAGAGCTGGTTGGGGAAGGTAGGGAATGGATTTGCGAGACAAACAGAAAAACCCAGCACAACCTAATATGCATTGTCCCAAAGATTTCTCTGCAGACATATAATTCTCTAGATATCCATATATGCCATACATGAGATTTTTATCCTTTTTTACCAAAAAGGCAGCATATGGCACACACTTTTGCTTATCTTGCTTTTTACATTCGACAGTGGCTCATAGACTAACACTCCAAGTCGTTTTGTAGAGCTGCATTCATTCTTTCTTCTTTTTATTCTTTATTCTTCTCTTTAAGTAGCTGCAAAATATCCCGTGAGATGAATGTATGATTAGTTACTCAGTAATTCTCTTATTTTCCAGTTATTTTGTCAGTTTAAACAGTGCTGCAAAAAAACATCTGTATATTCATGCCATTATGTATTAGCGTTTTTTCTATGCTGTAAATTCCCAGAATGGAGACAGCTTGGTTTAATAGTATATCTGAGAATCTCTGTCCCCTCTTCTCAATTTTGTTGTAAATCTAAAACTGCTCTTAAAAAATTGTCTTTAAGGAAAGAGTGTATTTGAGTATGTATGTGTATTTTAAATAGAAGTTGCCAGAATGCAATCATGCCATAACTTTTCATGTGCTCAAGAAGAACAGGCAAGGAAGGGAAAGAAATCTCGTGTCTCCATTCGTGTGTCACCTGCTCCAGAAAGCCATCCATGATCTCCCGACTCTGTCCCCTTCATTGTCACTGCCCCGGTCCACCCCTCCTCGTCCATACCCCAAGTGCATCCCCCAAACCGTAAACTTCTGAGGTTAGAAACTGTGTCTGAGACACCTCTGAACCTCCACCATCTAGCATGGAGCCTGCAATATGTTAGACTTGCCATGCTTATTAAATGAAAGAATGAATGAACCAAACAAAGGTGACAGGAACCTTCCAGTATCTTCTCTGCCATCCCAGGGTGGGGAAAGGAGCATGGACTCAGGGACTGAGCTTCTGCTTCAGTGCAGAGCTTGCCATAGAGTGGAACATTCTCTATGGTCTACTTCTTGGGCCCTGAGCTTGACAGATAAGGTGCCAGTGCTGAGGAGCAGACCTCAGATGTGGAAGAGAGCTACGAGATGACCACAGAGTGTAGATTAGACCTTTCCCTGGTACACAGTGCTTGTCTCCCTCTCAAGAAGGGAAAATAAAAACAAGACTGCAGTTCATTAAAAACCTTTGGGAAGGGGCTTCCCTGGTGGCGCAGTGGTTGAGAGTCCGCCTGCCGATGCAGGGGACACGGGTTTGTGCCCCGGTCCTGGAAGATCCCACATGCTGCGGAGCAGCTGGGCCCGTGAGCAGTGGCCACTGAGCCTGCGCGTCCGGAGCCTGTGCTCCACAACGGGAGAGGCCCCAACAGTGAGAGGCCCGTGTACCGCAAAAAACAAACAAAGAAACAAACAAACAAAAACCTTTGGGAAGGGACTTCCCTGGTGGCGCAATGGTTAAGAATCCGCCTGCCAATGCAGGGGACACTGGTTCTAGACCTGGTCCAGGAAGATCCCACATGCCGTGGATCAGTTAAGCCCGTGTGCCACAACTACTGAGTCTGCGCTCTGGAGCCCGCGAGCCACAACTACTGAGCCCGTACGTACCTAGAGCCCGTGCTCCACAACAAGAGAAGCCACTGCAATGAGAAGCCCACACACCGCAACAAAGAGTAGCCCCCGCTCGCCGCAACTACAACAACGAAGATCCAACGCAGCCAAAAATAAATTAAAAAAAAAAAAAAAACTTTGGGAAGATGTCCCATAACAAAGCATAGATCCCAGTAACAATAAGGAGAGCCTTCTTTCAGCGTCTTCCATCTGGGCTCATTAACTCCCTTCCTGCCCTTAGGTTGCTCACTAGAGGGAGACCCATTGTCTCAGTCCACCAACTGGTGTGGGTGTCGGCAGAAGTCATTCTTCTCAGAGTTGATGCTTTCAGAAGAAATAAAAGGCAATGGCAAGTTAACAATGAACTTTTCTGCTTTTAACAAACAGAAAAGATTGTTTTGAATGTTTTTGTTTTTGTTTTTTTTTGCGGTACGCGGGCCTCTCACTGTTGTGGCCTCTCCCGCCGTGGAGCACAGGCTCCGGACACGCAGGCTCGGCGGCCATGGCTCACGGGCCCAGCCGCTCCGCGGCATGTGGGATCTTCCGGGACCGGGGCACGAACCTGTGTCCCCTGCATCGGCAGACGGACTCTCAACCACTGCACCACCAGGGAAGCCCTTTCTTTTGCATTTTAATGTTGTCTTTCTGGTTTCTCCAGAAAGCCTGGCTACACTGTGTTCTCCCGGAAAATGCGTTTGTCCTTGCCCGAAACTATCAGCACAGTTCTCAGCGGGTCTGAATTGAGGCCGCGGCGTGGAGGGCTAACTGAGAACAGACCTTCACTCAAGGGACTGACTTTTGGTGGACCGACTCATGGGGCTGAGCCCTCCACCACCTTGTGCCCCTCAGGTTGCCGGAGAGATGATGTTTGCGAGAAGCAGAGAGAGGAGACTACATGTGCTTCCATCAGTCATGGGTGCTGTTTGAGAACGCTGGCTGGAGAAGATGTTCTCCTGGGGCCAGGCTGAGTGGGAACGATACACGTGCTTGGGGCTTGGAGTAGGGTAGCATGTGTTGGTTGGGATGGATGCTTCACCAGAAGTGGCTAAAGGTAGAAAAGTCAGAGGGAGAATCTGGAATCTGGTCCACCAGGGAAACCAAGGTCATAGCCAGGGAAGAAAGATCAAGTTCCAGCCCAGGGTTTCTCAGTGTCAGCACATTTCACATTTTGGACTGTAACCTCATCTCAGTAGTGGCATCCCATCAGGTTTACCACATTCTAGTTGTTAGAAACAAGTCTCTAAGTCTAGGGAAGGGTTTTATACAGGCATGAATACCAGGAGGCGGGGATCATGGAGAGCCGTTGCAGAAGCTGCCCACCACAAGGCATGAGCAGAGCACCTTGATCTTCAGAACCGTTGCCACCAGGAAAAATTTACTCCTGTCTCAAGGTGTGGACTGTGGGCAACTAGAGCAGATTGACTGCACAAAGAGGAGTTGTGAGTTTTGGTTCCTCCCATTTGGCCTACCCCGAGTTCTAGGTGTAGCCATGTGCCTTCACTCTCTCAGTGGCTTACAGCCATCATAGCATTTATGTAATGCACTGTCTCTCTCCCATTTGACAGTGTTTCAGGGCCTAGGACAGAGCTGGTCCTCAGAGCCTGTCATAAGTGAAACTGAAACCACACTTGCCTTGTCTAGCAAGGTGACAGTGCTACCACTTTTCTCACTGGACTCAGCTTTCTTTGATAAGAAAATTTCCTACTGGGTTGAAGTGGTATTAGATGCCATCTAAGTAGAGCTTAAGCAGGGAAAGACACTGGGCCCTGGGTTGGGTACAGATGGCTTGGCCTTTCCTGAATAGAACAAAGAGAACATAAATACCGAACAGGAATGACTCCATTATTGGGATAACTTCTACTCTCAAAGGAGTAAACGTTGAATGTCTAAGTGGTTTCGTTTTGCTTTGCTTTGCTTTTTTTTTTTGGAGGAAGTTCTTTTATACTTGGAGTTTTATGTAGTGCTGAAAAAGGATCTATTTAGAGAATTAGCTTCCCACATCATAGTAGATACTTGCAAACTTCATGTTACCTTTCTTATATTTAAAAAGGTTGGAAAGCCAATTAGATGCACTCATATGATTTGAAGGAAAGAAGTGAGGGGCTTCCCTGGTGGCGCAGTGGTTGAGAGTCCGCCTGCCGATGCGGGGGACACGGGTTCGTGCCCCGGTCCGGGAGGATCCCACATGCCGCGGAGCAGCTGGGCCCGTAAGCCATGGCCTCCGGGCCTGCGCGTCCGGAGCCTGTGCTCCGCAACGGGAGAGGCCACAACAGTGAGAGGCCCACGTACCGCAAAAAAAAAAAAAAAAAAAAGAAAAAAAAGAAAGAAGTGAGTAGGGGTCATTTCTTCAGCCCCTGGTTGTCACTACTGTTAGGAAAGTTGTAATTTTCTTGCAGTAGGTTGCAGTGTTTACTCTCCAGGGTTCTGGGTATTGACAAACAGTGGAGGTAGTGCTGGCTTCTTGATCTGACTTCCTGGTCCCTGGGTTGCAGCTTTGGGCAGCCATTCTCCTGTTTCCTGCTATGGTGGTGGCTCCCATTCAAGGTCTACCTAGCACCAGTGGCACCCTCAGAAGTACTAGCTCCTCTGGAGGATCGGTTTTGTCTTACCTAGCTTAGAGCCTGCTCCGTCAGCCTTTACAACTATTTTGTAAGCACACAATTGTTTATATTAAACCTTATTCTGTTTAAAATACCTAGAGTGATTTCTGATTCCTGTATTTAGACCAACTGATATATATTTTGTCATCTGAAATCCACCATTTTAAAGCCTTCTCTTTGGAACTCAAAGCCATTAACTTGTCAACGTCTCCTACATAAACACAAATAGAGTTCTAGGAAGTGCAGTGCTTTGGGTGACAGCACAGCCCCAAAACTAACTTCCTTGGGACTTACCCTTATGACTTGTGAAATGATTCTCACAAGGCGGAGTGGAGATTGTGATAGACCCCAAACTTCAGCTGCTGTCCCAACTACTCCCTTCCCCAGATGTAAAATCATCTTGGAGAGTCTGAGGCCATGCCCTAGGGCGCCGACCAGCTACTCCCTTTGCCCATTTACGGGGCTGGATGCAGCTCTATTTTCAGGTATGGGAAGGAATCTGCCCTGGTAGGAGAAAGCAGCAAAATCAATCAGAGAGAGCAACTCAATCTCCATTTTTACCTGAAGACAGAGTTGTGTCCCAAATTTCTTAAAACACTTGAAAATACTAAGAATGGACATGAAAGTTTAGTTGTCTTAGGGAGTCAGTGAGCCTCAGCGAAATGACCAGTGGAATCTGAGTTCTAACCCAGTGCTACCTCTTAGAAGAAATGTAACCTTGCAAATACCGTTCAACTTCTCTGGGCCTCAGTCCCTCATCTGTAAAATGGAGCTAGCACTTTGCAGAGCTAGTACAAAGGGCAAAGAAAATCATCTTTCTGATTCCTAGTAAATGTTAAATAATTGTTGTCCCTTTAAGAACAACATCCTATAAGAATGTAACAATCACAGGACCAGAGTTCTCATAACATGCAAGAGTTGGAAAGGACCGGTATGGTTACTGGCAGGGAGTTGGCAGCCGATAAATGTTTGTTGAACTAATGAATTAATTACTGAAGGATGTAATTTAATAATTTTACAACCCCCTATGAAAGTCAGAAACTTGGGGCAACTTGCCAAAGTCACATAACTAATTGATGACAGGACCAAGGATCAACATACAACCCTCAATTCCCAATCAGTCTTCTCTGCCCAGACTCATATTTTTATAAAGCCATATACAGCTCTCAAAATGATTTGTAGGCAAAATATCACTGATTTATGGAAAGCAAATCATAAATTATTCTCAAATACTTATTTCTCAGCATCTGAGACCCATTTTACATGGAGCAGGAATTCAGATTTCCTATTGAAAGTCACTTCAGGGACCAAGGATTACAGAGTCTACTTCCCAAAAGCTAATGTTCCCCAAGTCTCCACATCACAATCTAAATAGGATGCTGAGAGCGAGGCAAAGAGGAAAGCTCTGGATGCTGGAACGTGGAGGTCAGGGAGAGAAGCCTCCTGTACCGTGTACTCTAACAATCGCTCAGAAACTTTCTCCTCCCGGGAAGTAAGAGGAGTGAATCTGAGGTCTGGACAAGGACATCCTTAGGGATACAAAAGTCTTATGAGTCGACATCCTGAACTACCATGATTCGTAGCAGAAAGTCCCACTAAGCAAATGAAATCACTGAGAGAGAAAGAAGAGACAGCTGAATATGAAAAGCAGCTCAGCAAACACTCTAACCGGAGGAATCACGAGGTTCAGAGAATGGGCAACTCTAAAGAAAATTGCTATTGATTTAAGTGAAAACAATCCAGAAGTTTAGGAATAATAGGATCGTTGGACTGGCTTGTTTCTCTGGTCTGTAACTCCACATATCTCTTCTCCCTGCAACTCCCAAGGCAGATTCTTCTCGTGGATGAATTAGACCGGGTGAAAACAGAATTCTTGCCCATAATTTTTTCAGCATATCTAGTTGATTTATCTGTTGATACCACTGTGTTATGGCAGTTAAAACAGTGCAACATTAGAACAAGCTGGAACAGACTTCGGGCATTCATAAAAGCCATATGAAAACCACATGGAGGAGACGTGGGAGAACCGGTCCAGATAAGAAAGTGGATGCAAACATTTGCCATCCTTTGCCTAAAGCTGAAGTAAGCCGAGTGCTTGGCTGCAGAATTGTAAACACCGCAGTGGAATTTGGGAATCGTCACCATGTAGAAGCCTGGAGACGGAGATGGCCCTACTCTGGGACAGGTGAATGGCTAAAGCTAGTGGGAGAAACCTCCTTTCATTCTCCTACTAGGAGGACCCTACTGACTCCCAGGAAGATTTTAACATTCCTCATTTGCAATCCCTCCCACTTTGAATCTGTGCCCCTCTAGGTCTTTTAGGGAGAAATTGGGGACTTTTAATTATCCTTTGACTAGAAAACTGGATTGTTTTCATTGTCCTAGGAGGTAGCGTGGATGGATTTGGTGTCAGAGATTGGAGCTAGAATTTGTTAGTTTCTGGGTATGTGACCTTGGGTACAAATATAAACCTCTCTTCTGATTTCTAATCTTCAAAATGATTGTGGTAATCACTCACATACTTCAAGGAGAGAATGTTGAAATGTTTCTACAACTCAACAGGGAAGCTGGGACTCACAGTTCAGAGTTCCTGAAACTTATATAATATATAAACTCTTTCATATGGGAAAAAAAAACCCACCTCCTCATAGAACCCTAAGAAAATGACTTCAGGCATGGGACGTAGTCTCTAAGAGCCTCAAAGTGAAGCAATGAATGTCTTATTTTGTATATTAAAAAAAAAAATCTTACATTTCAAATGATCATTAACATTGTTTAAAGTAGTTTTTAATGTATAATGGGTAAAATTATTTTCAAGACCATCATCAAAACAAAAATGCAAAATGTTTAAAGCTGTGTAACCATGGGCTCTCCAAAAATGAGCCACAAATCAGTCCTTTTTTGAGAAACACTGACAAGGCAGTTAAGAAGTCCGAAGTCAGATTTTAATCCTGGCTTTGCCATTTACTAGCTGTGTGATTTGGGACAGGGAACGTAATCTCTTCTAAAGCCTCAATTTCCTCACTTTAGATTACTGGAACCAAAAGTACTGATTAAAGGTGAGAAAACCTCCTGGAATCCTACTCTGAAAACAGAATCATAAGGGAAAGGAATTGTAGTCAAGGGTCAGGGCCAACTGTGCAAGGTCTGGCACACCCTTTACCCTCGCTGAGCCTCGGTTTCTTTTTGGAGGAAAGAGGGCAATAACCTCCGAGGAGTTTATCTACCTTACAGAGCTGCCAGGAGGATCAAAGTGTTGATGTGAAGGAACCTGCCCTGCAAACAGGGAAGCACCACACGGAACAGAACTCCTCCTGGAAACAGGACGCTGCGACATTGCTCAAGGCTTAGAAACCACCATCCCTATCTGGAAAATCGAATCCATCTTGAGGTTAGAATTCTGGTTTATGATCCTCTGCATTTCGTGCCAGAAATGAGCTCAGCCGAAAGTGCCATTAACTACCCGCTGCTGGGGTGGGTTCACTGTGAAGACCCTTTTTATCAGTCAGCTGGCTGTGAAAAGCCAAACAGTGCTTAAATACAGCCATTACCCAGAAAGCCCAGCAGTTCTGCTTCCCAGGGCTCTGGCAAAGCCCGCCCCTCTCAGGACCACGGTAAAACTCTCACAAGGTCATGAATGAATTCTATTCGCCCTCCCCAGTTGCCCTGCAAACCAACGTACCCAGAGGAGTAACTGAGAAGCAAGGGGCATCCCTGAGTGGCTAATCTACTTCCTTTTTATCTTTCCTCCCCTCATTTTTTCCTCCCCTACCCCTACCCGGAGGCCCATATGGTGATGAGTTAGGCTTTATAGAGAAGAGCCCAAAGCAGTCTCTTTCCAGCCTCCTAAAAATCATCTGGGAATAGTCAGCTAATATTCAGCCCATGTTAATGCAGGCATCTCCTCTGTGCCAGGAGCTGAGCCAGGGGCTTTCTCGTTGACATTGTCTCTGGTTCATCTTCACAATCAGCCTGACATGTTAGAATTATTATTCCCATTTCACAGCCAAGAGGTAGAGGGGAAACTGATACTCTCTGCACAGACGCTTCCAAGTCTGCTGTCTATAACACCATTCCTGGCTTTTATCATTATGACTGTGGCTACTCAAAGAGGGGACCCTAGATGGTAAGAAGATGGTTCTAGTCCGAGCACCACCGCAAACAACGGTATGCCCTTGGACGTTCGCCTTAACCTGCTCTGAGCCATAGTTTCCTCCTGTTTAACTTCTGCCCGTGTGTAATGTGTTTGTGCGGTTTAACTGAGATAATACATGTGTATTCTCTTACGTCATAAGGCACTCAACACCTGGGAAGGCTGTTATTGCAGTCATAGAGAACACCGTAAGCTCTTCACTCAGACTCCAAGTCATCTTCTGAAAGAGGCAGGCATCACGCTGCTATTCAGTGAAGACCTGAGGACACCCAGAGTGTGACCTGGGTACTGAAGTCCAGCCTGACCAGATCCGCTTGCCTAATACAGAACAACTTGAGGGTGGGAATTGGGTGGTCCACTGTGATCACAAGAACTATGATGGCGAGTTCATGTCTCGATCTGGCTGCTGTGCCTTCTAGCTGTGTGATTTGGTGCACATTTCAGCTCTACGAACCTCAGTCTCTTCTCTAAAATAGAGCTGGTAATTGCTACCTTACCTTACAGGGCTGTTGTAAAGATTAAGTAAGAGAAAATGTGTGAACACATTGGCACGGTGCCCAGAACATCACAGAAGTTCAAGTCCTTCATGCGTTAGTCTTGAAAACTTGGTTTGGTTTGTGCAGTGTGCTGTTGCTTTTCACGAGGAAAGATCCCACCGGGTCATAGAACAAGAAGGGCTTCACTTCCCGTGTGTAAATCTATGGGAAAACCTTCATCAGAAGTGTTGCTGAAGAAGAATGTCTGTCCCTAGGAAAAGTATTGAGAGATCACCCGTAGGTATTCTGCATCCGACCCCCAAAGTATAAGAAATCCAAGAACACTGCCATTTTTAGCAAACTAGTTGGACGCCAGCTCTTGCTATGCTTAATAACCAAGTTTCATTTGGATGGTAAAGCAATGGCACTTTCCAAAGGAAATTTCGTGATTGCCAGGAACTGCTATCTTGATGCTGAGCTGGGTCTCACTATTTGGCTCACCTGATTAGTAGCAGCTGACTGCCAGTTGTCATCCGTCCTAGGTATGGAGCAGACGTCAGCCAGATGAGTTGACTGACCTAAGTGACGCAATCTTAAGTCAAGGAAGAGCTTCTTCAGGGAAGCTACACTTGCTTCTCTGCTCATTCTTTTTTCGATTTCCAGCCAAACTGTGACTTTAAAAGGCAGGCAGAATCTTACCCGTGTAAAGAACACAGTTATACTTCCTGATCTACAGACTTAAGGTTTTGATTGTA
Organism: Monodon monoceros; assembly: GCF_005190385.1. NCBI lineage: Eukaryota > Metazoa > Chordata > Mammalia > Artiodactyla > Monodontidae > Monodon > Monodon monoceros. Next base: position 88,200,557 of record NW_021703782.1, on the reverse strand, counting down.
ATTCCAAGTTCCACCTGTTCCTTTTCAGCACTCTGTTTTGGTTCATTCAAATGTTTGCACAAAAAATTAGAGACTGAAAACAAATGGGTCGGAGGATCTCAAGAGAAGCATAATACGCTATAGGAGAATGGATGAAAAAATGAAACACATGAGGAGATGAGGAATGAGGAGGTGACAATTAAGATGGAACTTTGAAAACTGGGTAGAATTTGAAAGTGTAGAAATGGAAGGGAAGTGTTTTCTGGGGTCAATGGAACAACATAAACAAAGACGTGGAAGCAGGACACTCAAAGGGTTTTAAAGAGTGAGGAGTTTGACACACATGGACTATGTAGTACACCCTATATACACACAACTTTCTTGTGCCCTTGTTCATGGAAGACAGTCATTTTATAGTGGAGTTTGGGTAGAGAACAAGGATGTGACAGATCTTTCTTTTTCTTCTAGACACAAGAGAGGATTCTACTTTTCCACCAACACTGTAATTAGGTAGGGACATCTGACTAGTTCTGGTCAATGCATTGCGTATAGAAGTGGTAAGTGTCAACTCCTGGCCAGAGGAATCGCCAGTGCAGTAATATCCAGCACCTTTTCCTCTGCCATGTCAACCGAAAAGGTTGTGTTTTCCGAATAGTATAGCTACAACACAGTGGAGGCTGCTGACATATGGATTACTGAATTGTTGATGTGGAGTGGAAGTGGCTTAGAAAGTCTCCTAGATCTTACGTGCACTTTTCATAAACAAGAAATAAATCTCTGGTGTTAAGCTACTGAGATTTGGGAAATGTTTGTTATGGCAGCATAACCTAGTTTATCCTAACTAATACAAAGAATTTTTGAAAAGATACCATGAGTCTTCTGAAGACACACCCTGACCTAATACGTTGACTTGCTTTTCTGAGGGTACCAAGCCTAAGCATTCTTATGGTCAGAGAAAGAGATAGCTATTCTATTTGTTTGTATGATGCTTCGGGCACATATAGTTGCCTTCCACATTCCAAACAGGAGCTGTTCAAGATAGCAACGCAGAGAGGGCTTTGTGGCTTTATTTTGAAACAACAATAAAGGAAAATATACTTGACAATCCCTAAAGCTACACTGAGAATTGGATAACTTAAACAATGACCTCATAGCAGCTTTTCATAGTAATTACTACCATTTAGTAAATTACTCAGATTTCAGCGTGTTATTTGACACCTTACAGCCTTGGCCAGTTTCACCCTTACACTAATCCTGCAACATTTATATTATTATCCCCAATTTAGAGACAAGAAAACAGCCTCAGAGAAGGAACATGACTTGCCCAAGTTCACCTAAGTCCGTTAGAGGAGAGCTAAGACCCAAACCCAGACACGTCTGACTCTAAACCATTTCAGGGAGCTATCTGCTCTGTGAAAGCTCACAGGAAGGATAGATAAAAATAGAATTTTACCCAGAATTGTTCATCTTTACTCTAACAAGGGGAAAAAAATGAAATGTGGCAGAGACAGTACTCTCTAAATATTCCTTTCCTCCTCTACATTTCCCAGTCTCTCCAGCAATTAGTCTGGGGCCGTGTGACTAGTTTTGGCCAATGAACTGTGAGCAAACATATGTGTTATTTGCAGGCTGAGATTAAAAAGCCAGTGTGTTTCTTTTATCCTTCTCTGCCCCTATTTACCTGGGAGGTCACATAGTCCAGTTGGTGTGACTACACGATGGAGGAGAGCCTCTAGACTTCATGAGATTTTATGCACAGAAGAAGTAAGCCCTATTATGCAAAGCCAGGGAAACTGCCTTTTGGAGACTTGTTTTGTTCTTAGGGGACCACAGGTAAATACAAACTGAATTAATCCTAATGGTTCATGACACATTTTGATCATTGACCTTTGTACAGCCCGCTTTTATTTCAACCGCTGTTTAATTAGCTATTTTAAATAATGTATGTATTCATGAAACCGCCTCTCAGAACTGGAACCTTGACAGTAACATTCATCTGACTACATTGTCCTTCTATCAATTCCTTCCCCTCCCTTCCCTCACATATAATAACCATCCCCCTAAGTCCTGTATTCTTCATTCCCTTGCTTTCCTGAATATATGGTTTTATTGTATATATGTGTATTCCTAAAGACTGTGTATATGTGTGTGTGCAGTCCCTGTTTTCCCATCTAGTAAACAGTTGTTATGAAAATTAAATCAGATGCTGTAAGTCGAGGGCTAAGAACAGGCCCTGAAGTAACGTAGATGCTCATTTAAATGCTAGCTTTCTTTTCATTTGCCTTTTCTTGGTAGTTTTCCCAGAGGCATTCTGGTAAAGGAGCAGTGTCACAGTATGATTTGAAATACCTAAAAACAATTATGTAACTTACCAAAGCAACTGATAAAGGGGCAGAATTCACATCAGAAGGAAAAAAACACTTCAGGCCTGAGAAAGCTTCTGGCTTTCTCGATGTTTGTCTTGGCAAAAGCAGAAACTCTAATTTCTTGCCTGGTTAGAGAGCAGAAGCTCACGGGGAACTGACGCTGCACCTCCTTCTGGATGGTAGGGCAGCTGGTCAGTTGCATCAAGTAGTATCCTCAGGTACCATCAAGTTAGCCCTCGTGACAGTCCCGGAAGAGACGTCAGCTTGACACTGAAAGGAGACACATTCTTAAATGTGGGAGAGGAGATGCTGCAGGAGAAAGTAGCTCAGAAGGGAGGGGAGATTCCCTGAGACTTCACTTCAGATGATAGTAAATAGTAAGTTATTCCAAGGAGGAACATAAATATTGGGAGAAGCTAAGGATGCCAACTACCTGCCCTGTGGATTATCCAGTGAGCTGACTCGTTAAAAGCAAGGCAGACAAGAGCTGCCAAGTATAAGAGAACAGATTGGATCTGAGGGACCCATCCAAGGAATACTGCTGTGGCAAGGAGTGAGCTCTCCATTGGATGTAAGCAGAGTCTGGCGAACCATCTAGTAAGGATGTTGCAGAGAAGAAGCCAAGTACCAAAGGAAGCTGGGGAAGGGGTGGGATGGGATATCCAAAGGACTTTAAGATCCCTTTCAGTCTGAGCATCTAACTTGATGAATGACCTAAAATGATTTTCATAGAAGTCCAAAAACTTTTGGCCCAAATCCTAACCATCAATGTGCTCTCTGCTCAATACAGGGCACTAAAAGGTGTGATTCGCACAAGTTGCCTTGTAATAACCCTTCACATTTGCACTGGGCTTTGCAGTTGACAAAAGTCTTCACTTGCTGTATTTATTGTGATCCTCTCAATTGCCCCATGAATGACATACTTCACAAAGACCCAAGAGGCAATTCAAATTACCCCAGATGACACAGCTGGGAAGTGCTATATCCTTCTGGCATCAAGCATGGTATTCTTTCCACTGCATCTCAGCCACCTCCCTGCCAGTCCAGGGGTTGCGCTAGTACCCAAAATCCAAAGCCCAGCTCTGACATCTACTTACTCCTCCTCCTCGTGTGGCTTACGTGTAATGAGGCTGTTTATCCAGCTCAGCTCCTGCCAAGGTACCCAGTGCAATGTTCCTGCTCACGGAGAGGAGTCTCTTACCCCCAGTCCCACTCCCTCCCCTGAAAATTCCTTCCTGGGGAAACACTGGACTCTCGAGAAGCCCGAACTGTTCAACTCTCCCGGGCATGCTAATGAGTTGTTTTAAGCTGTGTGTGAATTTAAAGGAAACCCAGGAGCTCAGCAATCACAGTCCAGGAGCGCAGGCACGAGGTGCCACCCATCTCTGTGCAGCCCGCCTTCTGCTCAGATGTTACCACCTCTTTTGAGTGGCACTTCCACTCGCCTTCAGTCATCCTTTGTTGGGCAAGGGTCCCGTCAGATTTACAAGCCAGGCAGGGTCAGGCCTGGTGAAAACGTGAATGGGAATGCCCAGAACAACAAAGGCAGCAAGCGGTTTCCCTTAGGACGGAAGGGGGAATGTCGAGCCAAGTCACGGGCTGGGAGTCATGGGGAAACAATGGGCGGGACAGTAGCAGCAGACTCCAGTGAGTAAGGGGGGGGAGGGTCCCTCCTGGGCGCAGACCTATCGGAATTAGCCCAGGGCTTACAAGGACAATTCTTGTAGAAAGATTTTAGTTTTGATGATTTTCAAACAGCTGGATTACCAGGATGCAGGCTTATGAGTTGTAACTATTTCTAGAGCAGGGGTGGGCAGACTTTCTCTGTAAAGGGCCGATAGCAAATATTTTAGGCTTTGTGGGCCCAAAGGTCTTTGTTGCAACTACTCAAGCTGCTATTGTAGTGTGAAAGCAGGAATACACAATATGTAAATAAATGAGCATCGCTGTGTCCCAATAAAATTTTATTTATGGACACTGAAATATGAATTTTGTATAATTTTCACATGTCATGGAATATTCTTTTTTGATTTTTTAAAACCATTCTTGGCTCATAGACTGTAGAAAACAGATGGGCTGAGTTTGGGCTGCGGGCTATATTTTCTCAACCTCTGTTCTGTGGCAATGCTTCTTGAGCTATATATGGTAAAGGACGAATTTTTCTTTTAATTTCCAAGTTTTCTAAGTTAGATACTTTTGTAATTTTATATCAAAATTGGCTGCTAGAAAAAGGAAAAAGGAAACAAAAGAGCTCTAAAATACAAGTCCACTGACAATTGACACCACCGTCTCTAATGCATACTCTCAATGTCTGAACTTAACTTACCAAGGACTGGACCATCTGAGTGTGTGACCCACACTTTGGGGGGCCCTATAAATCTTAAGTAACTGTTTTGTTGATCTAGAAATCAGTTAGCACATCAGTTATTTAAAGTATCGTCTAGTGTTTCTGAACGGCTTATACTTTGCGGTTTTCAGACAAAGGCAAACAGTCCTCCTTTCAGTCTTGTTTGCCTGTTCTCAAGGACTCTCCTGTTGCCCCATCATGGGTTGGCAAAAGCACAGTCACCTAGGAGCTATAATTCTATATAATAAATATATTGTAAAATATAAACATTGCTATCAGTATTTCTCAGGCTCTGCTCCTAACCTCTCAGTCCCCTTCAAATTCCCACCGACCACCTGGGAGGCCCTGTGTTGAGTCTGTCCAGTGCCCTGTGGTCTGCTGTTCACTTCCTTGTCTGCTCTGCGGTCTGGGTTCAGACATCCGCACAGCTTCTACCATTATCATACCTGTGACAGCATGATGGCTGTTCTTCCCTCCTCTCTGGAGATGACCCTTTGGTTCTTCTCTTCAGCTGCCGTGTCTACCTTACTTTGGACCATCCTAATATGCTCCTCCAGCCTTCCCAAGCAGAGAAAGCCATAAACACCAATGCCCTATGGTTCATTTTCACACAGGAATCACAAAGAACGGTCTTGTACGATGTCACCCAGTTGTACTTCAGCCTCATCTCTCTAGACTGCACAAGAGGAGGTCTGAGTGGCATCATCTAAGCTGTGTTCAGAACCCCCTTCTCTCCAGCCTCAGATTACTCAATTTGTACCAAACATGGGCACCTATTCTCTCCTTCCTGAGGCATCCATTTTAACTGTGCAGTTTAATGAGTTCTGACAAAATGTACATACCCATGTAGCCATAACCCTAAGATAAAGATACATTTTCATCAACCCCAAAAGTTCCCTTGTGCCCCTTTGCCATCAGTTTCCATTTCTACTTCTGGCCCCAAGCAACTATTGATCTGCTTCCTGTCGATATACATGATTTTTTTAAACATCTTTATTGGCATATAATTGCTTTGCAACGTTGTGTTAGTTTCTGCTGTGTAACAAAGTGAATCAGCTATATGTATACATATAGTCCCATATCCCCTGCCTCTTGCGTCTCCCTCCCACCCTCATTATCCCACCCCTCTAGGAGGTCACAAAGTATGGAGATGATCTCCTTGTGCTATGTAGCTGCTTTCCACTAGCTATCTATTTTACATTTGGTAGTGTGAATATGTCCATGCCACTCTCTCACTTCGTCCCAGCTTACCCTTCCCCCTCCCTGCATCTTCAGGTCCATTCTCTATGTCTGCGTCTTTATCCCTGCCCTGCCCCTAGGTTCTTCAGAACCTTTTTTTTTTTTTTAGATTCCATATACATGTGTTAGCATACGGTATTTGTTTTTATCTTTCTGACTTACTTCACTCTGTATGACAGACTCTAGGTCCATCCACCTCACTACAAATAACTCAATTTCATTTCTTTTTGTGGCTGAGTAATATTCCATTGTATATATGTGCCACATCTTCTTTATCCATTCATCTGTCGATGGACACTTAGGTTGCTTCCATGTCCTGACTATTGTAAATAGTGCTGCAAGGAACACTGTGGCACGTGACTGAATTATGGCTTTCTCAGGGTATATGCCAGTAGTGGGATTGTTGGGTCTTATGGTAGTTCTACTTTTAGTTTGTTAAGGAACCTCCATACTGTTCTCCATAGTGGCTGTATCAATTTACATTCCCACCAACAGTGCAAGATGGTTCCCTTTTCTCCACACCCTCTCCAGCATTTGTTGTTTGTAGAATTTTTGATGATAGCCCTTCTGACTGGTGTGAGGTGATACCTCATTGTAGTTTTGATTTGCATTTCTCTAATGATTAGTGATGTTGAGCATTCTTTCATGTGTTTGTTGGCAATCTGTATATCTTCTTTGGAAAAATGTCTATTTAGGTTTTCTGCCCATTTTTGGATTGGGTTGTTTGTTTTTTTTGAAAAAAGCAGCTCTGCCTGAGCTGCTTGTATATTTTGGAGATGAATCCTTTGTTAGTTGCTTCGTTTGCAAAAATTTTCTCCCATTCTGAGAGTTGTCTTTTCGTCTTATTTGTGGTTTCCTTTGCTGTGCAAAAGCTTTGAAGTTTCATTAGGTCCCATTTGTTTATTTTTATTCTTATTTCCATTTCTCTAAAAGGTGAGTCAAAAAGGATCTTGCTGTGACTTATGTCATAGAGTGTTCTGACTATGTTTTCCTCTAAGAATTCTATAGTGTCTGGCCTTACATTTAGGCCTTTAATCCCTTTTGAATTTATTTCTATGTATGGTGTTAGGGAGTGTTCTAATTTCATTCTTTTGTAGCTGTCCAGTTTTCCCAGCACCACTTATTGAAGAGGCTGTCTTTTCTCCACTGTATATTCTTGCCTCCTTTATCAAAGATAAGGTGACCATATGTGCTTGGGTTTTTCTCTGGGCTTTCTATCCTATTCCATTGATCTATATTTCTGTTTTTGTGCCAGTACCATACTATCTTGATTACTATAGCTTTGTACTATAGTCTGAAGTCAGGAAGCCTGATTCCTCCAGCTCTGTTTTTCTTTCTCAAGATTGCTTTGGCTATTCGAGTCTTTTGTGTTTCCATACAAACTGTGAAATTTTTTGTTCTACTTCTGTGAAAAATGTCATCAGTAGTTTGATAGGGATTGTATTGAATCTGTAGATTGCTTTGGGTAGTATAGTCATTTTCACAATGTTGATTCTTCCAATCCAAGAACATGTTATATCTCTCCATCTATTTGTATCATCTTTAATTTCTTTCATCAGTGCCTTATAGTTGCTGCATACAGGTATTTTGTCTCCTTAGGTAGGTTTATTCCTAGGTATTTTATTCTTTTTGTTGCAATGGTAAATGGGAGTGTTTCCTTAACTTCTCTTTCAGATTTTTCATCATTAATGTATAGGAATGCAAGAGACTTCTGTGCATTAATTTTGTATCCTGCTACTTTACCAAATTCATTGATTAGCTCCAGTAGTTTTCTGGTAGCATATTTAGGATTCTCTATGTATAGTATCATGTCATCTGCAAACAATGACAGTTTTACTTCTTCTTTTCCGATTTGGATTCCTTTTATTTCTTCTTCTTCTCTGATTGCTGTGGCTAAAACTTCCAAAATTATGTTGAATAATAGTGGTGAGAGTGGGCAACCTTGTCTTGTTCCTGATCTTAGAGGAAATGGTTTCAGTTTTTCACCATTGAGAATGATGTTGGCTGTGGCTTTGTCACATATGGCCTTTATTATGTTGAGGTAAGTTCCCTCTATGCCTACTTTCTGGAGACTTTTTATCATAAATGGGTGTAGAATTTTGTTGAAAGCTCTTTCTGCATCTATTGAGATTATCATATGTTTTTTCTCCTTCAGTTTGTTAATATGGTGTATCACATTGATTGATTTGTGTATATTGAAGAATCCTTGCATTCTGGGGATAAACCCCACTTGATCATGGTGTATGATCCTTTTAATGTGCTGTTGGATTCTGTTTGCTAGTATTTTGTAGAGGATTTTTGCACCTATGCTCATCAGTGATATTGACCTGTAGTTTTCTTTTTCTGTGACATCTCTTGTTTGGTTTTGGTATCAGGGTGATGGTGGCCTTTTAGAATGAGTTTGGGAGTGTTCCTCCCTCTGCTATATTTTGGAAGAGTTTGAGAAGGATAGGTGTTAGCTCTTCTCTAAATGTTTGATAGAATTTGCCTGTGAAGCCATCTGGTTGTGGGCTTTTGTTTGCTGGAAGATTTTTAATCACAGTTTCAATTTCAGTGCTTGTGATTGGTCTGTTTATATTTTCTATTTCTTCCCGGTTCAGTCTCAGAAGGTTGTGCTTCTCTCAGAATTTGTCCATTTCTTCCAGGTTGTCCATTTTATTGGTATATAGTTGCTTGTAGTAATCTCTCATGATGCTTTGTATTTCTGCAGTGTCAGTTGTTACTTCTCCCTTTTTATTTCTAATTCTGTTGATTTGAGTCTTTTCCCTTTTTTTCTTGATGAGTCTGGCTAATGGTTTATCAATTTTGTTTATCTTCTCAAAGAACCAGCTTTTAGGTTTACTGATCTTTGCTATCGTTCATTTCTTTTCCATTTATTTCTGACCTGATCTTTGATTTCTTTCCTTCTGCTAACTTTGGGTTATTTTGTTCTTTCTCTAATTGCTCTAGGTGTAAGGTTAGATTGTTTATTTGAGATTTTTCTTGTGTCTTAAGGTAGGATTGTATTGCTATAAACTTCCCTCTTAGAACTGCTTTTGCTGCATCCCATAGGTTTTGGGTTGTCGTGTTTTCATTCTCATTTGTTTCTAGGTACTTTTTGATTTCCTCTTTGATTTCCTCAGTGATCTCTTGGTTACTTAGTAGTGTACTGTTTAGCCTCCATGTGTTTGTATTTTTTACAGTTTTTTTCTTGCAATTGATATCTAGTCTCATAGTGTTGTGGTCAGAAAATATACTTGATATGATTTCAATTTTCTTAAATTTACTGAGGCTTGATTTGTGACCCAAGTTATGATCTATCCTGGAGAATGTGCCATGAGCACTTGAGAAGAAAGTGTATTCTGTTGTTTTTGGATGGAATGTCCTATAAATATCAATTAAGTCCATCTTATTTAATGTGTCATTTAAAGCTTGTGTTTCCTTATTTATTTTCATTTTGGATGATCTGTCCATTGGTGAAAATGGGGTGCTAAAGTCCCCTACCATGATTGTGTTACTGTCGATTTCCCCTTTTATGGCTGTTAGTATTTGCCTTATGTATTGAGATGCTCCTATGTTGGGTGGATAAATATTTACAATTGTTATATCTTCTTCTTGGAATGATCCCTTGATCATTAGGTAGTGTCCTTCTTTGTCTCTTGTAATAGTCTTTGTTTTAAAGTCGATTTTGTCTGATATGAGAATTGCTACTCCAGCTTTCTTTTGATTGGCATTTGCGTGGAATATCTTTTTTCATCCCTTCACTTTCAGTCTGTATGTGTCCCTAGATCTGAAGTGGGTCTCTTGCAGACAGCATATATACGGGTCTTGTTTTTACATCCATTCAGCCAGTCTATGTCTTTTGGTTGGAGCATTTAATCCATTTACATTTAAGGTAATTATCAATATGTATGTTCCTATTCCCATTTTCTTAATTGTTTTGGGTTTGTTATTGTAGGTCTTTTCCTTCTCTTGTGTTTCCTGCCTAGAGAATTTCCTTTAGCATTTGTTGTAAAGCTGGTTTGGTGGTGCTGAATTCTCTTAGCTTTTGCTTGTCTGTAAAGGTTTTAATTTCTCTGTTGAATCTGAATGAGATCCTTGCTGGGTAGAGTAATCTTGGTTGTAGGTGTTTTCCTTTGTGGTATGTCCTGCCACACCCTTGTGGCTTGCAGAGTTTCTGCTGAAAGATCAGCTGTTAACCTTATGGGGATTCCCTTGTGTGTTATGTGTTGCTTTTTTTTCTGCTTTTAATATGTTTTCTTTGTATTTAATTTTTGATAGCTTGATTAATACGTGTCTTGGCATGTTTCTCCTCAGATTTATCCTGTATGGGACTCTCTGCACTTCCTGGACTTGATTGACTATTTCCTTTCCCATATTAGGGAAGTTTTCAACTATAATCTCTTCAAATATTTTCTCAGTCCCTTTCTTTTTCTCTTCTTATTCTGGGACCCCCATAATTCGAATGCTGGTGTGTTTAATGTTGTCCCAGAAGTCTCTGACCCTGTCCTCAATTCTTTTCATTCTTTTTTCTTTATTCTGCTCTGCAGTAGTTATTTCCACAGTTTTATCTTCCAGGTCACTTCCGTTCTTCTGCCTCAGTTATTCTGCTATTGATTCCTTCTAGAGAATTTTTAATTTCATTTATTGTGTTGTTCATCATTGTTTGTTTGCTCTTTAGTTCTTCTAGGTCTTTGTTAAATGTTTCTTGTATTTTCTCCATTCTATTTCCAAGATTTTGGATCATCTTTACTATCATTACTCTGAATTCTTTTTCAGGTAGACTGCCTATTTCCTCTTCATTTGTTTGGTCTGGTGTGTTTCTACCTTGCTCCTTCATCTGCTGAGTGTTTCTCTGTCTCCTCATTTTGCTTAATTTACTGTGTTTGGGGTTTCATTTTCACAGGCTGCAGGTTCATAGTTCCCGTTGTTTTTGGTGTCTGCCCCAAGTGGGTAAGGTTAGTTCAGTGGGTTGTGTAGGCTTCCTCGTGGAGGGGACAGGTGCCTGTGTCCTGGTGGATGAGGCTGGATCTTGTCTTTCTGGTGGGCAGGTCCACGTGTGGTGGTGTGTTTTGGGGTGTCTGTGAACTTATTAGGATTGTAGGCAGCCTCTCTGCTAATGGATGGGGTTGTGTTCCTGCTAGTTGTTTGGCATGGGGTGTCCAGCACTAGAGCTACTTGTTTGTTGAGTGGAGCTGGGTCTTAACCTTGAGATGGAGATCTCTGGGAGAGCTGTTTCCGATTGATATTATGTGGGGCTGGGAGGTCTCTGGTGGTCCAGTGTCGTGAACTTGGCTCTCCCACCTCAGATGCTCAGGCCTGACACCTGGCTGGAGCACCAAGACCCTGTCAGCTACACGGCTTTTGAGAAATCTAAGGTCTTCTGCCAGCATTCAGTAGGTATTCTGTAGGAGTTGTTCCACTTGTAGATGTGTTTTTGATGTATTTGTGGGGAGGAAGGTGATCTCCACGTCTTACTCCACCATCTTGAAGGTCCTCCTCAAGATATTTTAGACATGCCCATCTTTTGGGACCACCAATGTAGGTGAAAGTAAAGGTGGAGTCTGAGTATTTGAAATCAAGCAGGGCGCAGTCATCGATATACATGCTTTTTACCAGCCCTAGAGTTTAAGGTGAATGGAATCATATAATATATATTCTGTTGTGTAAGGTTTCTTTTACTCAGCATAATGTTTTTGAGATTCATCCTTGATTTTGCTTCCATCAGTAGTTTGTTTCTTTTCATTACAAAGTAGAATTCCATTATATGAATATGTGACAATTTGCTTATTTATTCACCAATTAACATCTGTATAGTTTCCAATTTTGAGGTCTTGTGAATAAAACTGCTATGAACATGCAATTACAAGCCTGAGGTATAAGAAATATTTTTATTCCTTTTGAGAGTGAAATTGCTGAGTTGTATAGTAAATGTATGTTTAACTTTGTAAAAAACTACCAAAGAGTTTTCCAATATTGTTTAATCATTATGTTTCCACCAACACCATAAGAGAATTCCTATTTTCTCCAGAACTCACCAGCACTTACTATTGTTTGTCTTTTTAATTTTAGTAGACTTGTTGTGGTCTCTTACTGAAGTTTTAATTTGCATTTTTCTGATGGTTAATGTTGTTTTATGCTTATTGGTTATTCTTATATCTTATTTTGTGAAGTCTGTTAAAAGCTTTTGCACTTTTTGAATTGGGGCTATTTGTCTTATTACTGACTTATGAGATTAACAGATAGATAGATAGATAGATGATAGATAGATAGATAGACAAATATCCTAGCTATAAGTCTTTTGTCAGATATATGTTGTACAAAAAAATTTTTTCCCAGTATGTGGCTTGCCTTTTCATTTTCTAAATGGTGTCTTGTGACAAAAAGATTTTACTTTGATGTAATACAAGTTTTTATGTTTTCCTTTATGTTTAATGCTTTTTTCTATCCTGTCAAAATTTTTATCTACACCAAGATTAAAAAGATTTTCTCTAATGTTTTCTTCTGGGGAGAGTTCAAGTTTTAGCTCATGTTTAGGTCTGTGATCCATCTCAGATTAATTTTTAATTGTTGTATGAGGTAAGGATCAATGTTTACTTTTTTAATGTGGCTATCCAATTATTCCAATGCTGTTTATTGAGAAGATTATCCTCTCCCCATTGAATTTCCTTATTGAAAATCAATCAACCATATATGTTCTTTTTCAAAATTGTCCTGGCTGGTCTAGATTTTTGCATTTTCAAATAAATCTTAGAGTTGAATAAAATTAAAGTGTGGCAATTTTATTGATTATGTTGAAGCAATAGATCAGTTTTGAAAGAACTGAAATACTATATTGATTCTTCCAATTAATGAGCATGGTATATCTCTTGATTTTTTGGTCTTCTTTAATTTCTATCAGCAATGCTTGCTAGTTTTCAATGCAGAAATCATGCACATATTTTGTTATATTTACTGTTGTATTTATTGTTATAGTTATCTGTTATATAGTTATAAAAGACTGTCAGTACAAGTTTGAAAATAGTGGTGATATCCTTACCTTGTTCCCAGTCTTAGGAGAGAATGCATCCAATCTTTCACAATTGATTATGATGTAAGTGTTAGGTTTTTATACATGGTCATTGTCAGACTGAGAATATTACCTTCTATTCATAATTTGCCAAGAATTTTTTAAATCATAAATGAGTGTTGAATTTTATCAAATATTTTTCTGCATCTACTGAGAAAATCATATGATTTTTCCCATTTATTCTTTACATGTTAAATACCATTTGTTGATTTTTTAATTGTTAAACCAATCTTACATTCCTGAAATAATCCCTAGTGGGACATATTGCTGAATTTAGTACCCTACTACTCTGCTAAGGAATTTGTGTCTGTTGAGGGGTTTCCTGGGCCATGTGATTTTTTTTTTTTTAACATTTGAAATGTTCCCAGTTTATTGCTGTCAAGAAAAATGCCTCTTATGAACATTTATATACATTTATATGAACAGTTACACAAATACAAGAATTTCTCTGGAATATATACCTAGGAGTAGAATTACTGCTGTAAATATGAGCATTTTCAGTTTAACTATCAAAGTAGTTATCAAGCTGCTTTCCAAAGTACAAACCATGTAGAGATTAAGTAGATAAACCATAAAAGAAAAGGTTAGTAAATACACTAATTTAAGTCAAGAACTTTTTCATTAAAGACAACATAATGAAAGGAAAAGACAAGCAACAAACTGGAAAAAGGCATCTGCCTACATTTAATTAACAAAGAATTAGTATACTTAACACATAAAGAATTATGAATCAATGGGGAAAAAGGTAAACAACTTATTAGGAAAAAATATAAACAAACATATCACAGAAGGAAAAAATAAAATGGGACATGTGATTTTTAGTGATAAAACTGGGAACAGCCCGAGGCAAACCTAAATGGTTAGTTACCCCAGACATTACTCTCTAAATATTAGTCTCTTTTCTCTTAATATCTTGTCTGGTTAATAGCTTTGTCTTAATATCAAGACAATACTGGAGTCATAAAAATAAGTTAAGAAGTCTCTCTACTCCTCCTTTCTGAAACATTTTGTAGAATTGGTATTTCTTCCTTAACTGTTTGATGGAATTCCCTAGACAAACCATTTATGCCCAGACTTCTTTTGTGGACAGGTTTTTAGTCACTAATTCATTTTTTTAGTAAATGTAGGACTATTGTATTTTCTATCTCTTCTTGTTCCATTTCTTCTCGTTCTATTCCACATGTGAATTGTAGACAGAATGATGGCCTCCCACAGCTGTTAACATCATTATCCCAGTTCCTGTGAATATGTTGTGTTACACAGCAAAGGGCAATAAAGTTGCAGATGAAATTAAGGTTGCTAATAAACTGACCCTGAGGTGGCAAGATGACCCTGGATTAGCCGGGTGGACCCAATCCAATCACAGGAGTCCTTATACGTGGAAGAGGGAGGCCGAAAAGAGAGAACCAGAGAGATGGAAACTTGAAAAGGAAGTGGTTCAATGTTGCTGGCTTTGAAGATGGGAGAGTTGGGCCATGAGCCAAGGAATGTAGGTGGCCTATAGAAGCTGGAAAAGACAAATATATGGATTGTCCTCTAGAGCCTCCAGAAGGAACGCAATCCTGCTGGTACCTTGAATTTAGCCTAGTGGGACACATTTCAGCCTTCTTAACCTCCAGAACTCTAAGGTAATAAATTCGTGTGTTGTCAAGCCATTAAGTTTAGAGTAATTTGTCACAGCAGCAATAAAAAAGTAATAGAGCATATTATAAATTTGTCCATTTTATCTGAGGTATCAAATTAGTTCCATAAAATTGTTTATAACATAAACTTTTTAGCACTTGAATGTTTATAGGATATGTACGGACAGCCTCTCTTTTATTGCTGATTTGATAATTTCTGTCTTCTCTCTTTATATCTTGATCATTTGAGTTTGAAGCTTACTAATTTTACTGATCTTTTCAGAGAATAAGCTTTTAATTTAGTTTTTGTTATTTTTAGTCTGTTTCTATTTTATTTACTTCTATTCTGACCTTTATTATTTCCTTCCTTCAACTTGTTTTGGATTAAGTATGTTCTTTTTTCATTTCTTAAATGTAAGTTTAGATAATTTGTTTAGACCCTTTTAAAGACAATTCTCCATGGATATCTCATGTTTCTGCACATTTTACGAGCAGAAGCACTACCTGTCCTGGTCTGGACCATCTTTTCCAGGATATTTGTATGGTAAACAGTTGTGGAGAATATAGTGTCTCCTGCCAAAGCAAAAGACAGGTGTGTTTACTGTTCAGTATTATAAATATAATGTCTCCCTCTGGGGCGTAGGCTACTATCCATTATAAAAGATGCAGGTTTCCTAAGCTTGGGTTTCTTCTCCTGTAACGTAACTCACTGCATGTTCAGGTGTCATCCGGCCCTTTCTTCATCACCCTGTGGGAATTGGGACTCAGGGAATCATCACAAATGCTGATATTCTGGCTACTGCTATTGCTGTATACTATCAAGTTCTTTGCCTCTGACTCAGGAGTGTTGTGTCTTGCACCAGCCTTCATGAAACCGTGGGAGCTAATTTGTTAGCTTGCAAGGAGGGAAAAATCTCAGACCACTCACCACATTTATGGTTGGTCCTTTCTTCTTTTAATATAAACATTTAAAGCTATTACTTTTCTTAGAAGTACTGCTTTAACTGCATCCTACAAATACTGGATTTTTGAAATTGTATTTCAGTTCAGTATATTTTCTCATTTTTCTTGTGATTTCTATATTAATCCATGAGTTATCTAGAAGTGTGTTTATTTTTTCTAAATATTGGAAGATTTTTAGATATCTTCTTGTTGCTGGTTGCTAATTTAATTTTGTTGAGGTCAGAGAATATTCTGTAGGATTGAAATCTTTATATTTATTGAGACTTGCTTTGTGGTCCATAATACAGCGTATATCAGTGAATGTCCTATGTGTACTTGAAAGGAAAGTGTATTCTTCCATTATTTGACATAATGTTCTATGAGTTTCAATTATGAAGTTGGCTGATAGTATTGCTCAGAATTTTAAAACTGATTTCTTTCCATATATCCTACCAATTATTTAGACAGAAATATTCAATACTATAATGATTATAGATTTGTCAATTTCTCTTTTCAATTCTGTATATTTTTGTTTCATAAAGTTCTGTAATCAGGTGTATATAGATTTGCAAATGTCAGGTCTTCCTGACAAATCCACCCTTTCATCATTATGAAACATTCCTCTTTATTTCTGTTAATAATCCTTGCGTTAATATAGTAAATCCAGCTGTTTGTACTTAGTGTTCTGGGTACATTTTATCCATCCTCTTACTTTTTTAACTTTATGTGTTTTTATATTTAAAGTGTGTTTCTTGAAGATAGCATATTGTATCTTGTTTTTTAACACATTGTGACAATCTTTGCTTTTTAACTGGAGTGTTCAGACCATTTACATGTAATATAATTACTGATATGCTTGAGTTTAAATCTACCATCTCGCTCATTGTTGTTGTTGTTGTTGTTTGTTCCATCTGGTCTCTGGGTTTTTTTCCACTCTTTTCCTGCCTTCGTTTGGGTTAACTTAGTATTTTGTAGCATTACATTTTATCTCCTCCCTTTGCTTAATTTTTAGTGGTTGTTCTAGGGTTCAGATTATAATTTTATCTTAACCTATCACAGTCTATATTTGAAAAATATTGAATCATTTCATGTTTAATGTAATAACTTTATAATAGCATATTTCCATGTCTTCATTCTTTTCCATGGTTCCCTACCACTAAGAAATGACCCTTCTGGGGCCTCTACTGAATGTCCCAGGTGTGCAGTGAGGTCTCTCCACTGTGACTGGTTGGAACTACGATGTCTCCCATCCTTGTGTGAGCTCTAGGATTGTTTAGTTTATGCTCCTGCATAGTTTTCCTTTGCTTGGTCTCGTGCAGTTTCACCCTTTACGTATGTAAACTTATATTTAGTCAAATATTCGAGGAAACATGTATGCATCTTCAGGATGGAGACATGATCACTTGATAACCCAAATTACACCTGCAGTGGATTTGAGTGTCTTTGGGATGAAAGATACATCAAATAATAGTCTGCTGCTGGAGCAGCCATTCGGGATCCCGGAGGCCTCTTTTGTTGGAATTTGTACTGAGTCTTGGGACACAAAATGCAATGGAAATTCATAAGCATCTGCTTTTAGTTGGGGGCTCAGGTTTGGCCACCCAGGGATAAATCTAGACACTTAAATCATATCAACCAAATATTGTTGGGCTCCTAACATGATCCAGTCTCTGTACTAAGCATCATAGGTAGTGAGTTGAATAAAACATAGTCCCTGCCCTAACTAGAGGGAGAAAAACACCTAAAATGAATAAACATACAAATGAAATTCTGTGATCATCACTACTGGATTGGGTATTAATAAAGCCTTAGGAAAATACAAGTATCTGAATCTTTTGTTTTGATCGAACAGGGGAGCCAAGAATAGCTTTAGAAAACAGGAAGCATTTGAGGAGAGCTTTGGTGAATGAACAAAAGTCAAAGGACAAGGCAAGAGGCATTTCCAAAAGAAAGAAACAACATGAAAAGGGGCACATAGACATCATGCTCATGGTCACAGTGCCCATGAAGGCCCTGACCTTCCCAATGACTTCCCAGAGAGGCTGAGTAACACAACCCAGAAAAGTGGAGGAGTTAATGCTGCTGGGATAGATTTTGTCTGTCATTAGAGTCAGGAGACAAGAACGGATGGGCCAAGTCACAGTAGTTCCATAAGCCTTTCTGAGACTTCCCACATCAACAAGCAATCTACTCTGTTGTCTTGAGAAGCTATAGCCAGCTCGATAAAGTATCATATTTGCTATTCTCCTTTCTCTGTCTCATTTCCTTTTTTTCCCTCACTTTTGCTTCCCTGGATTATGCTTGTCAATGAAACATCGCCAAGTGAGATTTGCCTCTGACTCAACACTGTGGGAAATTCAAGTTATATCAATGTGACCTATGTTGGATACATAGTAGGCACTTAATTAATATCCTCTTTCTTCCCTCTTAGCCACATATCTTGTTCTTCCTGTACCTCATATGTTTTATGAGGCCCAATTGAGATAATACATGAGGAAGTATTTTGTGAATTCTTTTTGTGAAAAGCAGTTATGCTGCACAAGTATAAAGCATCATTACAAAGTAGCTGACACACTGAGGATAACCAGTTCAGTGACTTTGCTTTCATGTGGGGGACCGGCTTACATGCTCTTACTCACCACCATGTCTTTTTCCTAGCTGGGCTACCTTGGGAAAGTGGCTTCTCTTCTCTGAGCTCCAGTTTCCTCATCTCTAAAATGGGGATAACCATATCTAATTCACTCATTGTTATGAGGGTTTTTTTTTCTTTGTTATGAGGTTTTAATAAAATCATACATATGAACGTGCTTTGTAAACTCTAAAGTGCTATGGAAATGAAGGAAGTCATTGTTATTACCGGAAAGGTAGCAGCTCGTAAATACTTGTTGAATGAATAACTAACTGCTTGTGAAATATAAAAAATTCTAGTAGTGCCCAGGTCTTGATGTAAATTAGCCATGCATCCTTGTTCTCGATTTACAGATCTCCCTGAGAATTTGGAGCCAGAGAATGGGAATCAGAGGCCTTATTCTTGGTGAATGCATTAACCATTGCTTCTCTGGGTGCTGTGAATGCAGTTCAAATGTAAGGTAGGAATAACAGTGTTTTGGGAATGGTAAAATATAATAAAGCCACTTATTCAGTTGACATGGGAGTGAATTGGCAATCACTTCAAGGATTTATACTTATAATTTATATTTGTTGTTTGTATAGTTTTTATATTACTTATATCGATATATTATTTAATTTCCCCAAACATCCCATGAGGTAGTTGTGAATTTCCCCATTTTCAGGTAAAGAAAAATTGAGATTTAGAGAAGTTTGACAGCTTACCTCAAATGCAAAAACTAATAGTTTTGTGGAACCAATGTTTGAAACAAGATCTGTCTCTTTCCCAAATCTGTACTTGTTCCTCTGTGCCAGACTTCTGTCTCAAAGTATTGTCCTCCCTCTCACAACTTTCTTATTCCTTTTTCAAATTGTGCCCTCCAGAATCTACATGACACCAAAATTGAATTCCTAGAACCCCAGGGACAACTACAAAACCAAAAAATACATTGATTACCCATCGGTAGCTCTCAAGAAAAAGAAAAATTGCTTTGTAGTGTTTACCAATTTCCATGGTGTAAATATTTCTAGCATGTAAATAAACCAGCATGGCTGATTTAAGCTACCAATTTATATCACTGAATGCAAAGTAAGAAAGAGATGTACACAACCAGCTGTCACAAGCTAGCACATGCTAGATCCAGCACACCACCACCTTCAGCCAGGATCTCAGCATTCCACAAAGCACTTTGGGGCAAGAGATGATCACAGTCCCTGTTTTCAAATTTGTTTGTTCATTGTTTACAGTTTATTTGGAAGATAAAAATGCCTACTTAGTAGAATACTCAGTAACCTTTTTCTACAGTTTGTGCTAAAACTCAGCTAGAGAAAACGTAGAGGTAAACAGATTAAATCTAAAGCCAGTAGTAATATAATCATGGTCAACCCTTTGGGGAGGTAATAGAGTAATAAATACCAGGCTGTAAAGTTGTCCATAATTTGGACCAGTAATCCCACTGTAGGTCTTTACCTAAGCAACTATTCCTATTGAAGCAAAAACCAAGTGTCAGGAGTATTCATTGCAGTGTTACCTACAAAAGTAAACAAAGAAAGAAATAAAACACCTACTGACTGTCTCAATATCCAGCAAAAGGTAATGGTTAAGTGTTAAAGCTTAAGTGTTTGCAGTAAACAGAATAATGGCCTCCCAAAGATGTCCATGCCCTGTTACATGACATGCAAAAGGGACTTACCTTGCAGGTATAATTAAGGTTAGGAACCTTAAAAGAGAGAGATTATCCTGAATTATCTAGCTGGACTCGGGACTATTATATGAGCCCTTAAAAGCAGAGAATTTTCTCTGACTGAAGCAGACAAATGTGGATGAGGGGAAGTTGGAGAGATTCCAAGTATGAGAAGGATTTGATGCACCGTTGCTGGCTCTTGAGATATAGGAGCCTGCAGGCAAGAACCCAAGGAGGCCTCTAGGAGATAAGGGCTGGCCGCAGCTGAAAACCAGCCAGGATATGGTACCTCAGCCCTACAATGGTAAACAACTGAATTCTGCTAATAACTTGAATAAACTTGGGACCAAATTCTCCCCCAGAGCCTCCAGATAAGAGCCCAGACCACTGACGTTGATTCCAGCCTGTGAGGCCCAGACTTCTAACCTTGGATCTGTGAGATAATATATTTATATTATTTTAAGCTTCTAAATTTGCAGCAGCAACAGAAAGAAACCTAATACAGTGCTATTCATCTATGTGAGATAATTATATTCAAACTTTAAAATGATCATTGTAAAGATCTTGTAGTAACACAGAGAGCGCTTTGTGAGATGATGGTAAATGATAAAACAACGATTGTTCCATGAATTCTTCATAACCTCTCACAGTAAAAATATATGCACATGAAGTCCAGAACAAAAACACAATATGCAAAGATAGAAGTTGGAGAGGGGTACTTCCTTCTTCAAGGGTCTAAGCATCACTTCTCAGAAGAACTTGCATGGGTCTCCTTGATGAGAAGGTACTCACTTTTTCCAGCGAACTGGCATTCCTCAAGGGACCAAGGTACTCGGGAGCTGCAGCTGAACCTCTGACCCCTTTTCTCCAACTACACCGACAATGAAGCCAATGACAGAGTCTTCTCAATGCTACATTTTTCTGTGATCTTTCCTTTCTTAAACCCCTGGCACATGCTACCACCTGGCAAACACTCACAGGTGCTAGAAAAGTGTACAAGCACACATGGATATGAAAGGAGAGCTTGGAAAAGGATAATTGTGTTACCTTTGGCAGTTATTTTTTTCATTTGTGGTTGTGATTTGTCTATTGTCTACTGATCATATTTTCAAGTCTGGAATTTGTCCTCTGTTTGAGTTAATAGAATTAAGCACCCTTTGCCTTCCCAGGAAAAGAGCATGAGCCAGCAGCTTGTCTGCAATCCTTGTTGCCATACAAACACTGGTGATCTCCCCGCCCCACCCGAGCTGCTTCAAGAAGGAAGAAGGGAATGGTGGGTGCAAACTGTGTTGGAATATTATGTTCTGAGGTGAACAGAACTGTAACCGAAAGAGAAATTTCAATTTACACAAAATGATTCAAAGATCGCGTATACTCCCCACCCAGCAGGGGGCTGGGAGAGGGTGTCCTATGTTGCCGCAAACCAGTGCTGCCTCGAGTGCTTGTTATTGGAGTAATATCTCCAAAATGACAGAGGCAAGTGGTGTCCACTACTGGATCTAACGTAGGCTCCCTGGAAGCGGCCGCTTTCACTTCCAAGTCACGCTTTGATAGTGATGTGGGCAAATCATCCGTGTCTGAAGAGAAGGATCAGGAAAGCAATGATTACTAATGTCTTGTGGGCCCAGCGCTGTGCTGAGCCCTTGGCTTATCTCACTGATATGCCCATTGGACAGATGAAAAAACTGAGACACAGAGGCAAAGAAGTGACTTAGCCAGAGTCATACACACAGCTCTGTCTATGCCTGATACTTCCTTTGCATCACGTTACCTTTCAGACCCTAAGAAAGGGAGGGGTCAGGAAATTGAGTCATTTAAGGTGTGACTCAGCACACTGGGTATGTCTCCTCTGGAGAAGGGACAACAAAAGTCACATAAAGTGGCCTCGAATTTCAGAAGGGCTGCCACAAGGACAAACAAACAGAATTCTTCCATGTGGGTCTAGAAAACTAAAGAGGTTTGGTGGTGGGGCTGGGGGAGAAGTGATGAGACAGAAAAATACCTTCTAGCAATGATGGCTGATTAGGGCAATGGGAGTGAGGGCCTGAGTCCCCATCAGGGGAGGGTCAAGCAGTGTCTGCTCCTGTAGCTCTCGGGGTCCCACTGGACGTGGGTTTCTGCCTTAGCTGGGCAGTCCCCCCACCTCAGAGATGCCGTGAGATTGCGGGTTGTGATTCCTCATTATGTCTACAAGTTAAGGGAAAGGAAACTAGCATTTCTGAGGCTCTCCGCTATGCCAGGTAATACGCCAGGCCTTCCTCATATGTCATCACATTTAATCCTCAAGCACCTGACTTCACCTGCTAGACAGGCAGCAAGGCAGACCTCACTAGCTCTATATCTACACTTACAGATTCAAGCGCATTGCCAGCAAAATTGGCAATGCCAGTTTCTATGGCAGGTGCCAGGCAAAGAGGACTGGGGACTGAAGTAATCACCCTGGCCACCAGCTCTCCTGAATAGCCTGCCTCCTGACTGATGCTCAGCAAAGGGCCATTCTCACTTCCAAGAGAACATCAACTGAACCCAGTGGGCAGAAAAAGAGTAGGAGGGAGAGAAGTCCAAATGTGAGGGTAGTTTTTCCTAGCCGGGGGACGGAGATGTTGAATCTCTGTTTTGGTTTTGGTTTTTAGGATTAGCATTGTGTGTGTGTGTGTGTGTGTGTGTGTGTGTGTGTGTGTGTGTGTGTAACTGATTTACTGTCTGTGTCCAAGATAAAAGTTATCTTCTCTAATAGGCAGGTTCTGCTCTGGTTAAAATGACACAGAGGGATACAGACAACTGTCAAGACAATTTCTGTCTCTCTCCAGTGGGCTGGCAGACATGTCTCTCCTTCTTGTCTTCATTCCTGCCTCTCCCACTGGCAGCTGGCCTGGTGGCACCCTGGAGATGCAGCCAAATGGCCAAGGAGAGTGGAGGGAAAGTGTCAGTGCAGAAAGCACCTCTGTATGAATGTGCAGAGTCACATGAAAGCAGAGATGGGGAGAGACAGGGGAGGACCTGGGTAGAAAGAGAGGGAGAGAAAGCAGCAGGGAGAGGGATGAATAAGACAGCAATGGAGAGGGAGGAGGGAGAAGCAGGAGAGGAAAAACAGGGAGACCTGCTCCCAGAGCGGACACCTATGGCGGCAGAGGGGCACAGTCGGCTTCTCATGCTGTTCTGAGCAAGGGGGTCTCAGTCATAGCATTTCTACACCAGTGGAAATCAAGTACCAGCCTCACATTCTAGCGGACACACATTGAGCCCTCCGTTCCCTTGAGCCCTTGTAGGATGGCACCTGGATTTAAGATCTGGAGGTACTTGGTGCTCACCCAAAGAGCCAACACAGAGACTAAAATATCCTGCTTTCACCAGGCATTGGCAGTGTTCATTTTAGCACTTTCCAGAGATAAGGGCATTCTAAGCAGCGGATCTCGAGGGTTATGGCCCCACTCTCAGGGTTAGCCACATCAGGGGTGGGCGTCTGGGGGATGCATCAAGCCGTCTTAGCTGAAGGAACCCTCTTCAAATCACCCATCCAACCACCCTTGCTCAGATGTCCTGCTCAACGAGTAGATTTCTGATTATTCACTCCTGCATCGCCTCATTCCAACACAGCAGTCACCAGTGTGGCTGACAGAGAAGTCTTACAAGGGCACAGCAGTGTGCTTCGCTCTGCTGTGCTAACTCAGGTCAGCTGGAACTAGGTCTCCCAGAATCTCCTTCACTGTTTGGTTCCAGGAGAAAGGGCCGAAAGAGCTTGCATGGGATGGGGCAGACCAAGGTGAAGCAGCAGCTGTCACTTTCAGAAATCAGTCGTGATCAGACAGGCACAGAGGTGCCCTGTGGGTCCCCACCCGTCCTCAGCTCTCCCTGGCTTCACATCCACCTGTTCCTCTGCAGGCTCACCACAGGTACTGGGCTGCAGACCCACAGACGCTGTGGCTGCACAGAGGTAACCGTGACATCATTCACACCACACCCACAGCACGTGCGAGACAGACATGGAGTGTGGTGACTGGAGAAAAACATAAACCGACAAGGTTATGAAAACACAGAGGAAAGTATTTATTAGCATGTAGTAGACTTTTTGCATATTGCTTTTTTTTTAAATGGAAGTATAGCCAATTTACAATATAATATTATTTCAGGTGCACAGCATAGTGATTCAGTATTTTTACAGAAGACATGCAGACGGCTAACAGGCACATGAAAAGACGCTCCGCATCGCTAAGTATTAGAGAAGTGCAAATCAAAGCAACAAAGAGGTATCACCTCACACCTGTCTGAATGGCTGTCATCAAAAAACCTATATGTAGCAAATGTTGGTGAGGGTGTAGAGAAAAGGGAAGCCTTTTACAACATTGGTAGGAATGTAAATTGGTGCAGCCACTATGGAAAACAGTATGCAGGTCCCTTAAAAAACTAAAAATAGAACTACCATATGATCCAGCAGTCCCACTCCTGGGTATACATCTGGATAAAAACAAAAACACTAATTCAAAAAGATTCATGTACCCCAATGTTCATAGCAGCACTATTTACAATAGAAAGGATGAAATTCTGCCTTTTGCAGCAATGTGGATGGACCTAGAGGATATTATGCTCAGTGAAACAAGTCAGGCAGAGAAAGGCAAATACTACATGATATCACTTATTTGTAGTAGGTATTTTTCAGAGTAATTGGAGAAAACAAATCTCAGGAATACTATTGATAGCTGATCTAGTATTTAGAGTGATCTGTGAGCGGATCAACAGACTGCCAGGTTTCAAAGCTAATAATAATAATCCTAGCACCAGAGGACTGTGGACTCCAGGTGTCATGGTGAGGTCCACAGAGAAAGGTTAACCACCTTTGTACAATGAAGAAGGAAAACTCGCACACAACCTGTGTAAACGCTAAACACCTGGGCTTACCTGGCTGAGACTTTTTATCAATCCCTAACTGAGGAGGAATTTGGAAGAAGATATTTAAACCCCGTTTTTGAGATGTATTGAATACCATGCACGCATGTATATTGCGGAAATGAGGAAGCATGCTGCAGTGCCTAAGTGCGTGGAGGCTGGTGCCGACTTCCTGGGCCCAAATCCTGCCTCTGCCACTTACAAGCTGTCTGACCTCAAACTCTCTGTTCCTCAGTTTCCTCATCTTGTATGAGGGCGCTGATAGTATATATCTCACAGAGACGTTTTGAATATTAAATGCGTCAAGATTCATAAAACGCTAAGAAGAGGTCTTGGCACATAGCAAATGCGATATAGTTGTTTGTCATAAAGGAACAGATATCATTTTCATTCCATAATGTGAATTCAATCTTCCTAGTAAAACCCTTTCCGCCCTCTTCCTAATTCTAGTTAGAGACTCTCGCTCCATACCTGCACCTAAGCATTGTTACAAATAGGTGGTGCTCCCCTGGTAATTGTGCGCAGGGGCATGGCGCTGAGGGTGAGCAAACGCAGGAGAGCCACTTCCCTACAGAGTTCTGCTTTGCAAAGACTGACTCCTGGCCTCCTTGGTTGGGTTAAGTTCTCAAGTGGAACCACTGAGTCTCTCCAAATAATTTCTCTGGGTATTCTGCCAAGGCCTGGTTTGAGAGACCTCTTCTCTCCCCACTACCCAGTGGGTTCCGATTCTGAGTCCAGCATAACCGGCAGGAATTACAGGCTCATCGCTCTCACTTACTGTCAAATTCCAACCAGTTCTCTTGGGAATCTAAGTAAGTCAATCAACACTCCCTTTTCTGCCATTGGGGCAAGGGCAGGCCTTTCCTCTTGGCTCAAAGCTCTATGTTTTCACCTTACGATCCCCCTCCTTGTTGTTTTAATATCCTTTCTCAGTCACCTGTCAAGATGGAGAGATGGTCTTCCCAAACAGCACCGATGCCCGCTGACCCCCTTCGTCTACTTGTTCTGTATTAGGTCCTGAGGCAAGTGCAGAGGTAGTTAAGCAGTAATAAACGTGAAATCAGAGAGGCGCTGCCCTGCCGTGGGCCCTCTGCCTCCTGGGCAAGCCATCTCCTGTGGGCCTGTGTGCCCCAGAGGCATTTGGAAAGAAGCAGGATGGAGGGAGAGGATGCAGTCCATGTTTTGTGAGCTTCCTTGTCACAGACAGGCAGCGGGAAGTTGTCAGTGTTCACGTGTGACCACTTCAACTTCACAAATTTCCTTCAGTTCATACACGGGCATGTACTCGCTTGCAGACATGAGACCCCTCCCCATGGCACTGTCTTCTTTTCGGAGTCCTAATCAGGGAAGATGCTTTGCCTCGGAAGAGTTCACTCAGCGCCTTCGTGGTCAAGCCTTAAGAAGGCAGAAATAGATCCGACGTGGCACCTTCCCCCAGGTGCTCGCAGTCACGTGGAGACATGCGCGAGCAGATGAACCACAGGACAAGCTGGCAGATGCAGGAGGGGGGAGACCCAGTATGATGGGAAGTGGAGGAGCCTCCATCGCTCTCCTGGGGGTCAGAGGGGGCTTCCTGATGGAGGTAAACTGCCTGACGGGCTTCCAAGCAGAGATTTCCAGGAGGCTGGTGGATGTATCAGCCTGCTGTTCCATCAGGAGATCTCGGCTGCAGAGAAAGATGAAGGAGACCACTGCATGATAGTGGTCACTGGCATTAGGGGATTGAAGGCCTGACCCGGGGCCAGTTGGAATAAGAAGAGAAGGCAGCCCATGTGAGGCCTTTAGTCCAAACACGGAATAGTGCTCAAGAGATATCTGTGGACTGATTACGGGTGTACTTGCGAATGGATGGGAGGTGAGGTCACAGAGGAGCCCTGCTGGGCCTTTCATTGCTTACCAAGAGACCAGCCCTAGGGCAGGAAGAGGCCTGATCCCCCAGGGCTGCTCCTTCTGCCAGCCTCCTTCCCTGGGCCGGGACAATGGCTCTGGGCCGGCCAGCCCCTCAGGTCAGCTCAGCAGCCTTGCAGATTTGCCAGCATTTACAAATGCACTATCAAGTACATGGGGAGTTTGGTCTCAGGTTCCCCTGTGGCGGGAACCTCTGTGCCTTGGTCCCTGGGCCTCAGTGGAGCTCAGAGCTCAGCTGTCTCCAGAGTTTCAGGAATGAGAACTGTTTCTCCATTCCAAGCAGTCCCCTGAGACCTAATTCCTTGTCATAGGAAAGAGGAAGAGCAGGGTCTGTCCTCCCACTGGGTCTGTCCTCTCTCTGTCCCTGCCAGGCTATGTGTCCCTCGGGGTGGGAAATGTTCCTGTTCATCCTTGGATGCCCAGAGTCCACCAGGAGATGCTCAATGGAGGTAGGGGTCTTTGCTAGTGACGCCAAGAGTTAACAGTAATGGGGGCTTCCCTGGTGGCGCAGTGGTTGAGAGTCCGCCTGCTGATGCAGGGGACACGGGTTCGTGCCCCGGTCCGGGAGGATCCCACATGCCGCGGAGCGGCTAGGCCCGTGAGCTATGGCCACTGAGCCTGTGCGTCCGGAGCCTGTGCTCCGCAAGGGGAGAGGCCGCAACAGAGAGAGGCCTGGGTACCAAAAAAAAAAAAAAAAAAAAAAAAAGTAACAGTAATGGTATGAATTCTGTACTGCACAGACATGAGGACGTGGAGAGTTGAGAATTACACTCCCCTCCCTAACAGGAAGGTTTTTTTTCCTGGGGTGACTTTGGAGATACAACATTTGCAAGTGTTTGATACTTAAAACAGAACACTCAAAAGAGTACGAATATAAACACCCACCTGCTTTTCCAAGGACATAAAATAGCTTTTAGAATGACACAAAGCCTTCTTTCCGAGCATATTTTGTTCCACAGGGCACTTCCTAAATGAGTTGATGAATCTGGGTCCAGAAATTCTATCATGTGACTTAACCTGCTTTTTTTTTTTTTTTTTCCATCCACCCTGATTGAAGCTAAAACATTCCAGGGAAACTCACTTTCCAAAACTTACACTTCTCCAGAGAGGTAGAAAATAGCTTTCTTTCAAATCCACTGTAAAGGTTTCATTTAAAAAATAAAATAAAATATAATGGAACCCAACACTCCTGGCATCTAATCTAACTACAAATTGAAAACTATACTGGTGTTTACATGGTTTGGGGTTTTTCTAGGAAAGAGTTGCCCAGAATTAATAATATGATGTTTAGCTGGAATGGAATTCCAGCTCTCCATCTCTCCAGACTCTGGGGGAGTGAGAACACCCTGTTCGTGCTCTGGGCCTCCATGGACTCATTCAAGGAGGAGATGCTTGGTTTAGGATGCAAACGAGAATCCGCCATGGATTTGACATCATGGATTTACATAGATAAGACATTCCCCACACCCCTGGTACATGGATATCATTGATCCCACTGTACAAATGGGGAAACTGAGGCTCAGATGAGTAAGTTCCTTGCCTAGGAGGACCACACAGGCAGTAAGTCAGGAAACAAGAATTTGCATCTGAGTTTGCCTTCATTCATTTGTCAAATGCTTTGATTCACCCAGCTGACTTGGTGGTTTTCCGTATGTGTGTGTGTGTGTGTATGTGAAAGAGAGAGAGAGAGAGAAAGATTTTGCTTCCTCGGGGCCATTTGGCCATGTTTGTTTGTTACAACCGGGGCAGGGGGCAGGGGCGGGGGGGGGGGGGGGTTGTTTGTGTTGCTGGCATCTAATAGGTAGAGGCTGAGGAGACAGCTACAAGGCACAGAACAGCCCCCCCCACACACAGCAAAATAATTATCTGGCCTCAATGTCAATAGTCCTGAGATTAGAAATCCTGAGCTGACTCGAAGCGCTAGGTGAATACTCGGCGTGTGATGTTTTCGAAGGACACATACAGATGTCCCCACGGTCACACCAGGAGGATGAGAGTTCCCTGATAATGGATAAGTGCTGTCACCAGTAGAAAAGAATACCTACATTTTTCATGAAAATTATTTAAGGGAGAGGTGGCTAACTTCAACTGAAATATTTGGGGAAGAAATAATTGGGCAATTTCCTTTTCCTTTCTTTGAATCACAGTGGATCCTTACAATTCTGGGGACACTTGAAACTTTCCTAGGGAGACCCCTGAGAGGAGTGGGAGGTCAAGAGCACCAGCCCACAGTGCAGCATGGAGGCCTCTGCATTTGGGGAAGAGTTGGCGTTTTGAGCTGCTTCTTTTTGGAATCATCCTTTGGAAGACCCAGTAAAACAGAGCTTGGAGAGTTGGGGTATTTATCAGGAGTGGGCTTGACGGATTAAAAAAAGACAGAGAGAGAGCACAACTCTGGAATCATTGGAACCACACCCAAGAAGTTTCCAGAAATAGGAGATGCAAAGATGTCAGGAGTCAATAAATCATGGAACTGGATAGAAAGGGGGAAACAGGCAAGAATGAAGAACTTGTTGTGAACATAGCCAGGGCTTGTCATCTGGGGGTCCATCTGTTTATTTTAGAGGCTCCAGATGAGATAAGGATCAGATGAATGCATTTAGACTCCCTCTTTGACTCTGCAGAAGTCTCTAGGTCTCCTCCCTAAAGCCCTGGCCTTCTCCATAATCTGAAAGAAAACCACAGCTTGAGGTAGAAACCATAGCACTGTCTGTCCTACACCACGCTGGCCAGGTGAGACCAGCATGGGTGGGGAGAAAGGCACCCACGTGCTCACGCTCAGCCAACCCCAGCCCTTGGGAGCACTTGAGCTCGGCAAAGGCCAGTCCTTAGCTTCATGCCTTCATGTGTGGAGACCTCGGACTGGAAGCAAGACCTAACGGACACGATGTACCTGAGGCCACATCGGCACAAAGACTCAAGGAGGCTGCATTCCAAGCCACACCGGGCCTGCAGACACTGGGCAGAAGCCTGTCAGTGCCATACTGTACTTAGCCTGGGCTCTCCAATTTCATCATTTCTGGCTCAGAATGGGCCTGCAATTTTCATTTCTTTATGGGCTTAAGTAATCTATTGCAAATGTCACCAGCAGGCTGTAATGCATTCTTGCCGAGGAAACTGTTCTTTTTCTTCAGTAACTTTCTGGTTAAAGATTTGCCTGGTTGGGTAACTGTTTTACATTAGCTATAATGGTGTTTACGTTGGATGCACCGATGTTTAAATCACTGGACATATTTGTTATTAGTAGGGAGGCAGTGGCATTGTTTTGTCCGAGTATCGGGGTGGTGGGAGGTGCTTCTATTAGTATTGATAATATTTTACAAGAGACCTTGCAGGGATGTTTATAATAATAGCAATGCTGTTTATCTTACCAGGATTATGTTGAAGCAACTTTAATTGTATTCATATTAAACATATCAATGTTAGAACTGATGTAATATGTTTAGCATTAATATGAAGGTCGCTAAGTTGGGGGCTTTTGAGATAGAATTAAAGAGCCTGGAAGACAATGGGACATATGGAAAGCATTTGGGGGGTTTCTGTTCTTGTCTAACAAGAAGGATTAGTGCGTTTGCTGAAATACAGTATAAGATGTACAGTGGGTTGTAATGCTAGCATCTGTTTCCCTTACGATCGAGTTCTCTTGGCTTGTGTGTAAGCGCGCGATTGCTCTGGAGTCCTCGCTTTTCACAAGCTCCACCAAAGCCCAAATGTCAGGGATACTTCAGATGCTTTGCAGCTGGCTGTCGCACCCAGAGATGTTTCAAAATGGATTTTGTAATGGCTTATAAAAGTCCCCGATTGTGCACGGGCGGTTATTGAGTGTGATATAGTGTGCACAAGAATGTTCCAAATTCCCTCCGCGCTGTATCCATCAATCTGGCTCTATTAGGGTTGGCAGGATAATGGCTGGAGAGAGGCTCTGGACTTTATCTTCAGCTGAAAGAAGCATCCTAATTATCTACTCATCAGAGCTACCCCACTCCTGGCTCGGGGAGACCACTGCCAGCTCAGGCCCAGAAATTCCAAACCCTCACAGTCACCAAGCCAGGCCCACGAAGGCCAAGATGCAAGACTGTGTCCAGGCAAAGCTGGGGAATCGTGGTCCCAATAAATCCTGGAAATCCATCCCACTCCCCAGCTGGAGGCACTGTCCGGTTAACCCATCACTACTCAGTTTCCCACTCCTCTCCTTCCAATCCAGTTCAGTCCAAGGCTCGGACCCAGCCCAGGCAAGTCAGGAGCCCTGGTTTTCTGTAACAAGGGGACGATATCTGCACCTCCCTCCAAAGGCTGTTGGGAAGATTAAATGGGGGAACATGTGAGAGCACTTAGCAGAGCAGCTGAGCACATCATGCACTTATTATGGGTCAAAATAGAAAACCTAGTGGAGCTAGTGGAGCATTAGGACTTTACAGGAAATGAATGGTTTTCTTGATAGAGACGTCCGTTTTCTAGTAGAATACTCAAATAATATTTATAAAGAAATTTCTTCTTTACCCATCACTCCTCACAAATATTATCCTTTAAGCTTGTATTATTATCATTATTTTTATGTGCTTTTTTGTATCTTTTTTTTTTAATTGGGGTATAGTTGTTTTAGAATGTTGTGTTAGTTTCTACTGTATGGCGAAGTGAAGTAGATTTCATTCCTATTTAATTGATGAGAAAACTAAGACTCAGAGAGATGAGATGATTTGCCTGTTTGCTCCCTGATTATTTCCTGAACTCCTATGTGCTGGCCACTCAGGCTACAGAGATGAGGGTCCCTACCCCACTGTGGTTACCAAGTGGCTTAGAGAGGGGTAAATACACAGGTTCACCAGCTCCACATGCTTTTCCCTTCCTAAACCACCATGCTGCCTCCCTTCCAGAAAGCTCCAAGGAGGTCTGCTGTGGGAAGGGGTTGGGTGGAGCACATGCATAAATAACTACAATGTAAGGTGCAAAGGACTTAGGAGCCATGAGAGTGCGGTGGGATTTAAGAAAGAGAGACACCGATTGGTAGGATGCAAAGGCTCTGTGGAAGAGGTGGAATTGGAGCTGTGCTTGAGAAATCCATAGGACTTAAACATGCAAAAGCAGAGAAGGGCGTTCTAGGCAGAGGGGACAGGGTGAGTAAAGATATAGGGTCAGGAAAGCAGGAGGAGCAGGCAGGGAATAGCCGGCAGTTGCCCGTGGATTCCAGCGATGGGTATGGAAAGGGGACGCAGCGGCAGATCGCACTAAGTGCTGATGGGTAGTAAATCGGGGCAAGTTGAGGAGCTGGGCTTTTCCCTTCAAGAAATGGGGAGCCACGGAAGGTTTTAGAGCAGGAACATGACCTACGTGGTCAGATACGTGTTTTCAGAGATTTAACTGAAAGCTTTGGATGAAGTAGATGGGAGGAAGAGGGGCAGGCTGACCAATGGTACAGCAATCCAAGCTAAGGGAAGGGAAGCCTTTGATGGTAGAGGTGGAAGGGGCAGAGGATATGCATTACAGAGAGCCCAGAAGGGAAAAATATGACCGCATGTGACTATTTCCTCCTCCAAGGAGAAGCAGCAGCAGCTCAAATGAGAGAGGCTGCGGGGCAAGCCACGTGTCAGCAAGGTGCGGCCCAGATTGTGTTTCCCAAGCGCTGGTGGGTGACGTCCCTGTGTCTCACCTTAGATACATACTTTGGAGGATGTAGTAGTTTGCTTGAGCTGCCACAGACTGGGTGGCTTAAACAATAGAAATGTATTTTCCTACAATTCTGGAGGCTAGAATATCAAGATCAAGGTGTCAGAAGAATTGGTTTCTTCTCAGGTCTCTCTCCTAGGCTTGTGGATATCCATCTTCTCTTGTCTTCACATGGTCTCCCCTCTGTACCTATCTGTGTCCAAAATTCCTCCTTTATAAGGACACCAGTCATACTGGATTAAGACCCACCTGAATGGCCTCA
Source organism: Monodon monoceros (assembly GCF_005190385.1). Lineage (NCBI taxonomy): Eukaryota > Metazoa > Chordata > Mammalia > Artiodactyla > Monodontidae > Monodon > Monodon monoceros. The sequence goes on along the minus strand of NW_021703782.1, from coordinate 88,168,004 downwards.
TTTTAACTTAATCGCCTCCTTAAAGACCATATCTCCAAATACAGTCATATTCTGAGATACTGGGGTTAAGACCTCAACAAATAAATTTTGGGGGCACACAAGTCAGCCCATAACAGTGGAACTTATAGATTCCCCCCCCCACATGTTTAGTGTCACGCGAACCCACCCCAAGCCAAAGTAAAATCAGGCAGTTTTCCGGGCCTCCTCAATGGTCCAAGAAGAATTCATCTCCCACCAGTGACAGGCAAAGCCAGGAACGGGGAGTGGGTGAGCACTGCAGTCAGGCTGCCAGTGTTCAAATCACAGCTCTGCCACTTACTAGTTGCATGACCTTGCAACGATTACTTATTCTCTCTGTAGCTGACTTTTCTCATTTATGAAGTGGCATCAATAGTAATCTCCACCGGGCAGGCTTGTTATGAGGGTTTACTGAGTGGACGTATGTAAAGATCTTCAATGATGCCTGGTACATAATAAATGCTCAACACGTGTTAATTGTGACACCCATTAACACACTGGGTCCCGGCTGGGATGAGGTGGTAGACAATAGAAAGAAATAGGTCAAGATGGGTTTTACCAAGGAGAAATAAGGGCTAGAAGCTTTTATCAGCACTTTACAAAGTCCTCAGGCATGTGTGCATTTTTTCTCCAAAAGGCTGTACAGGCTAAAAAGTTCAAGCCCTCGCCTTGAGTTCATTATTCAACATACCTTGAGTGTCTGATAGCACAGACCAGGTGCTGGGCAAGAGGAGAGAGCTCGGTCCTGATCAGGGTTAGCAGAGGAGGTGGAGCCTGTGCAAATTACTGGAGCACAGAGAGCCTGAGACCTGACCACGTGGTTTATTAATACAAATCCACACTGGCCTGGGTGGAGGGAGTGGGGAGGGGGCCGGGGGTCCACAGGTGGTAAGTGACTGTGTAACATAGCAAGTCCAATCCTGCCTTGTAGGGGCACCTCCACAGGTCTGGGACTAGGGTAAGGGGAGTGAGGCACTGACCTCACGCACAAAATTTAAGGGAGTGCCAAAAGTCAGTAATAAACATAAAACTAACATTTTAACAGAGTCCCTTTAAAAATCAAAGTTAATGCAAAAAAGATAAATCCATGATGAACAAAATATCAAATTTTTCAATAAAGACAAGATCTGACCCTGCACTTGCAGGATGACCTTACTCACCTAACCCTGATCCTGGACCCAGATCCCCAAGTTTCTTCCTGAATCCAGCCTTACTCTCTGGGACCCTGGTCTAAGTCCTTGCCTTAAGCTGCTCTTCATCTAGGGATAGAGAGAGTCTTGCTATTTTTGAGATAGGAAATTTGGGAAATTTGTTTCATCTCATCTGTAAAATGGGTGTGAGGCTTAATATGAAAGAGCCTGAGTATGTTATGGCCCCTAGTTCAATGCCTGGAGCATAGTGAGCACTCAAGAAGTGTTTATGGGAGCTAGAGAAATCATTTTACGTCAGTTTTAATCATTGTGTGCAGACATTGAATGGGGAAATTGATGTCCACATTCAGCAGAACATCTTCACAAACAGTACAGTGTAATGGAAACGCAGGCATTACACTTGGACCTTAATAGGAGAAAAGATGTGCATCTAAAACAGGTCTAAATGGCCCCTTCAGACCCACCAAACCTCTGTAAGATCGGAGCACCATTTTATGGAGGAGACAGATGAGAATCTGAGAAGCTTTGTGCCCTGCACCACATTGCACACAGTATCAGGCAGAGCCAGGGATAGTGGCCAAGGCAGAAGCCTGGCCGTTACATCTGCGCATCAGAGCCATGCCTGGGTCCTCGCTGGAGTGACGTGGTGCTCTGTGCGGGGCTCGTGCTGCTACGGGGGGGAGCATGGTACACACAGGGGAGCTGCAGAAGCACAGCATGCCAAGTGGGGTCTAGCCCCAGGTTGTTGAGAGCGACTGCTGCCAACCCACACTGCCGCCCCCGGCATGGAGTGGCCAGCACGGCCATGCCTCCTGGATGCCCAGGAGAGTCCCAGTTCACACCTGGTTGTCCTGGCGCGACTGTTAGTAACTCACGATTTTACTATCAAATGGGTCCTGGTCTGGACGTAAACCTAAACAATCGCCCTAATTACAGCAGCTCTCAGGCGGAAGACACTGATCTCTGGATTTTCCTTCTCCACCAGAAAATCCTTTCCACCTGTAGGAAAGCTTCCCAAGTACCAGCTCCGTGTCCCCTCTCTGCTTCCCCAGCGGCTGGCCCAGGGCCCACCTCGGAGGAGACATGCTGAAAATATTTGCTAACTGGAACTAGACTGAGTAAGCCAGGCAACTCATCTTCTCTGCTGCAGTCTGCCTTCCCCGAACTCCCCGTAAAGGCAGCCATTCCCCAGCTCTGACTCTTCCAGGGAAAGGGACAACAGTCTCCAAAGCCCCTGTGCTGGGCGTGAGAGAGGAAAGCAGAAGTGAAGCCGGCCAGAAGCAGAGGCCCTCCCTCGCCCGCACTTGACGGCGGAACGGTGCAAAAGGCACACCCTGCCGACTGGGAACGGGGTCCGGCTCGCTCCACTCCGAGGGGAAACCCCAGCCCTGCTCCTCGGGCCACTGCAGCAGCCCCAAGCCCCTGCACAAAAGGGAGAGGCGCCCCCGTGTTGCATCCCCCAGCAGCCGCTCAGCTGAGAAAACTGCGCCGCGTGAAGAACGTGGGACCGAGAGGCAATGGCGGGTCCCTCGGCCGGGAAGAGGACCTGTTGAGAGCCACTCTGTGCCGAAGTCTGGACTTTCCGGGTCTTTCCTTCATTTCCCCCAGATGCTCGCCTCGTACGTGAAGTCCCTCCTTAGAGAACGTGCTCCCAGGTTGCTGTCTTTGCCCCTCCCCTTGGCTCTGAAGGGAACCCGCCTTTACTCTCTTGGTTCACCATTACAAGCTTTCCTCCCCAGCCCCTCTTCAAGGCCACCTTTCCTTACATCGGTGGTTCTCGGACTTAGTGCATCAGAATCACCTGGAGGGCCCGACCAGTACAGATCACTGGGTCTCCCCACCCGCAGGGATTGTGATCCAGTAGGTCTGGGGTGGAGCCCAAGGATTTGCATTTCTAACAAGTTCTCAGGCGATGCTGCAGCTGCTTGCCTAGGGAACACCCTTTGAGAGCCACCGCTCTTGACCTCTGGGAAAAGGCCTGCTCCCAGCGAACGGACGGTTCTCTAAAGCAGCAAGCCTCCATCTGGCCGCACGTTATCATCACCTGAGGAGCTTATAAAAGGTCCCACACTTCAGTCCACACCCTGTGGACCAATTACACTTGGATCTGGCCATGGGACCCAGGCCATGAACATTTTCAAGTCTGCTCAGGGGATTCCAAGGTTAAGAACACTACTCTCAAACCCATTTTCCACAGAACTGAGTTTGCTCGGCCCTTCTGCCAATCGCAGCTGTCCTTCTAACCTGAATCAAGCGAGTCCCCTTCCTCCTCCCATGTTCTCAGCATGATTTTTTTCCTCACTACAAAGTTTGCTCACATTCAATCCATCTTCACGGGATGGTGGGTGGGGACTGGCAGGATATTAATTTGTGACACCTTCAAACAGTATTCTTTAGATACTTAACATTTATTTAAAGGGAATGAGAAGAAATTTATTTTCTCTTCATACAAGTTATATTCAGAAACAGCTTCTTCTGATCATTCTCTCCCATGGGCAAAGGATAGTGAAGGTTCTTAAAAAATTTTTTTAGGGTTTCCCTGGTGGCACAGTGGTTGAGAGTCTGCCTGCCGATGCAGGGGACACGGGTTCGTGCCCCGGTCCGGGAGGATCCCACATGCCGCGGAGCGGCTGGGCCCGTGAGCCATGGCCGCTGAGCCTGTGCGTCCGGAGCCTGTGCTCCGCAACGGGAGAGGCCACAGTGGTGAGAGGCCCGCGTACCAAAAAAAACAAAACAAAACAAAAAATTTGTTTTTTAAAAATCTCATTTTTCTGTGGTTCTGGCCCTCCCTTTCGTTGTCTTTTGTGATTTTCTGAATCAAACAACTTCTTAGGAGGACTGATAAAGGGTTTAAATTTAGGTAGTAAAATGAATCATTAACATAAAGAACGCCACATTAACATACTCTTCATTTTCAGAGTCTCAGCTGACAGCTCTTGCCGGAGCATGTCACAGAAATATGCAGCTGAGCGAGGCAATTGCTGGTGAGGCCTTTTTTTTTTAACTCCCACTCAGACATTTTGTACTTGGGTGTGAGAGGGCCCGATTTACATTTTGCCAATTACGTAAAGTGTTACACAGAATTTCTAAATAAACTGAGTCCATGTTTCCAATTCATTCCTGGGCAATTTGGCCTGCAAAGGAGTGGTGCCCTGGGAGGTGGTCCAGCCGGCCTTTCCTTCAATCGCTTTGGTTTCCAAACTATTCCTTCCATCACAAGCATTCACAGAGGTGGATACAGTAACCATGTCTGCTCACCAGAAGAGACGGCTCTTACGAAACTCAAGGAAGAGAAAGTCTCAGCTCAAGGAAGTTCTTACAAAACTCAAGGAAGAGAAAGTCTCAGCTCAAGGAAGTTATCACCAACGTCCAATGCAACTGAGAGGCCAAATAAAATGAGACTTCAAAGATAAGGAGGGAAAAGGATCCATTGATCTGAAGAATGAATGTCGATGGGGGCGGGAGTGGGTGGGATGAACTGGGAGATTGGGATTGACATATATACACTAATATGTATAAAATAGATAATAAGAACCTGCTGTATAAAAATAAAATAAAATAAAACTCAAAAAAAATAATAAAGCCTAATGCGAACGTTCAAAAAAAATAAAATAAAAAAAGAATGAATGTCATGTGAGACAGTTAGTTTGGAAAAAGCTGTTTTGAATGTTTGGTTTAGGAGAGGAAGAGGGAGATGAGAGAGAAAGCTGGAAAAAAAACAGAGCCCAAGGGAGATTTTCTTTGTTTTTTGTTTTTTTAAGCTGAAAAGAGACTTGAATTCATCCTTACCGGTGCAGGAAAACTGGTACAGACTAAGTGATGAACATATAGTAAAGAGGATGCCAGTAACCCATGGGGTTTTTTCACTCAAGAGGTGACGAGAGTGAGGTTCTGAACGGAATTTACCAAGTTTGCTTCACTTTGCTGCTTTTGCGTCAAGTAGCTGCCTTTTTTGTTCTCACCTGCTAAGGAGTACTATGTCTCTAACAAACTCCCATAGAGGGTACACATTACCTGGTAACAGGAGAGGGCTGCTCACAGGGAAAGGGACTTGTTGGTAGAGGATTGGGTCATAATGGAAAATACCGAGTTGGCTAAAAAGTTTTTTCCGAACCCGATATACATATACATTACCTATATATTACATGTATATACATATACAATATATATATTGTATATGTACAATATACGACATATATATTACATGTATATACATATACAATATATATATTACAACCAGATTTCGAAAATTCTATTTAGAGTAGCTTTTACATTTTTTGTTAGTTTTGTTTTGTTTTACTTTTTTATTGAATTAAAACACTCAGTAAAGTATACTAATCTCACAGTAGAGCCCGTTGAATTTTTACATACATATACACCCACAATTAACTGTCAGCAGTACAAAATACAGGACACTCCCAAGCTCCCCAAAAGGCTCTCTTACGCCCTCTCCCGTCAATACCCACCCCCATAACTGCTGTTTGGACTTCAGGCACTACAGATTAAGGCTTCTGTTCTTGGGCTTCATATAAGTGAAATTACACATAAATGGCTTCTTTTGTTCCCCGTAATGTCTGTGAGATTCATCCATGTCTGGTGAGTATCGTTATTTTGTTCACTTTTTATTGTTCACTCCTATTTATTGCTGTCATGTATTCTATTATATGAAAATATGGCAATCTATGTAGCCATTATCCTACTGGTAGACGTTTGATTGCTTCTGGTTTGGGGCTCTTACGAATGACGGTGCTGTTGAACATTCTAGAATGTCTTTGGTGGTCATATGCACTTTCTTCTCTTGGTGGTAATTCTGGGAGTGAGGTGGACAGGTTGGTGTATGTTTAGCTGTAGGAAGGAAGGGCAGGGTGCTTGGGGTTGTGGGGCTTCCCATGACCCACAGGATGAGGCTAGGGCTTTATAAGCCATGGTACCTTCCATTCTATTGCCCTTGTCTTCTTCTCTGAACTTATCTCTCACCACAGCCCTCCTTCACTCTGCCCAGAAGCCATCTGAACATCGTACATTTCCCCCAACATTCTTAGTCATCTGGTGTCTCCACGCCTGTGCTCTGGCCGTCTCCTCAGCCTGTGATGCCTCTTCCCCTTTTCTATCAGACAACTCCAATTTACCCCTGAAGACTCTAGGCAAAAATTACTCCATCACCGGACCTTTCCCCCACATTTTTCCTTCTCCCCTGTCAATAACATTTTCATCTGCACCCGCAAGTTTTCTGCATTCATGTTTATTAGCCCCAATCACTCTGTGTTGAGATTACTTGGTTGTGAGATAGCGACCTCCTGCAGGGCAAGGCCTGCATCCTGGTCATCGCTCTGTCCTCAACTCCCACACAAGACCTCAAACTAAGAAGGGCCTTAATAAATATTTTTCAGGTTTAATAAATGAACTGGATTTCTTTTTAAGGAGATGGCCTACTTTTTCCTCCCCCAAGATATAACAGTAAGAGATGAAGCAACCAGTTCTATAACGTTTCAAGTGGAATTGCTTGTCATACCTGCAACAAACAGGGAAGATGAAAGTGGACAAGAGACAAGCTCTAAAAGACATGCTGGTGATTCAGACTTTGTTTATGTCCCATAATACCAAACACTCTCAGATACAAAGTATTATTTACTTATTTATTTATTTATTTATTTTGGCAAACTGTCCAGATGTTTCCAGATATCCAGATGTTCTCCCTGATATAACCCAAACAACTCTGTGTCACATTTTATTAAGCTCTTTAGTACCATGGAGACAGAGCTTGAATTGAGTTGAAAATTCGGTAAAGATAGAGCCAAGGGCAGGAACTTTGACCTACTCACTGTCCTCTAGAAAAGACTTGCGAGATGTGGCCCAGAGATGAATCCAGAAGATATACCTGAGATATGCAAAGCCGTCAAAATCCAACCATTCCAGAGGGTTCCCTGGGTCAGTGTGCTTCCACTGATCCATACAGTCACTCGAAGGAGCATCCCACCTCACCGTTCCAATCCTTCTTGGCTGTGCTGGATAACAATAGCCTTCTCCAAACATGCCGAGTACTTTAGACCTCTAAGCCTGAGCTTATGCTCGCTCCTTTCTCTATGACGCCTTTTCCCAGTTCCTACCCAGCCCAGCCTTTCCCTCCCGGTGCCCCACCTGCCCCCCAGATGAGCCTGATCTTATGCTGTCTTCTCTCAATCTCATCTCCCTCCAGATCCTTCCAAGAGTCAGCTCAGATGCCTGCGCCCTACAGAAAGTGATCTCACGCTACCCAAATACCAAGTTCTCCCAATACTCTCTGCTCCCTTTTTTGGGGTCACTTGGCATTTTCTGCATTTTAACAAAACTTTCTATGCATAGATTAACACCTCCCACAAATACTAAGTGCTTTAAGGGCGTGATCTATATCTGCTATATATTTGAGCCCCCAAAATCAATTAAAATATTGATTGAATGGGACAATTTCCATTTACGACTTACAGGTGTAATCTGGATGTCGTAAATCAAGGGGATGGAGGAAAGGGCTAAGGATTAGGCGTCGGGCTGGCCTGAGTTCCACACTGGATCTGCCACCACCTAGCTCCACGTCTTTAGACAAGTCCCCTCAGCCCTCTGGGCCTCAGTTTTCCCATCTGAAAAGCAGCAATGTCTTTAAACCTGTTGTAAGAGGATAGCTGTTAAGGCAGAGTTAAATGTGGTCGCGGTGCCCAATGACGTTAACATTCCTCTTTCTTATTGAGGGTTAGGGATGAGTGAGTATTGGCAGATGCACTTTCTCTGTTCCGGGAAAGACACCTTCATTGTACAAATTTGACAGAGAAGAAGGGCACAGCAGAACTGATTGTGCCTTTGTGTGGAGGCCTGGGATTCAGGCTGACTTATTTCTGTATCCACAATGCCCTTCCTGGCCTGGCATGTGAAGGCCTTAGGCCAATGTTTAGTGAATGAATGAAGGTCTTTATCCAGCTGAGACTCAGAGGAAAGCCAAGGATATTGTTCCCAGAATTGCGGACGGGGAAGGAGGCTGACCTTTTAGAACTGAAGCATTGGATCGGGAAATATCTATCAGCTGGACTGAAAAGCTGAGTGTCCGGAGAATTAGACTTGGGCTTCGTAAATCATGCTCTGGCTCCGGTTAGGATCCCTCCTTGAGCCCGGGGTATGGCTGAGCCTCTCACTGGGAGTCATGTGCCTCCAGCTGTTAGAAAAGGAGGATTGGGCCATTCAAGAGCCTGACAACATCTGTCTGAATCTCTCTTGAGGACAAGTCAGCTACATGTTTCACGCGGGCCCTTTGAGCTCTCCGGCTTCCCTGGTCCTCTGCCTGTCTGCTGAGCGGGGCTTCCTGCCCTCTCTCCCTTCATCCATCCTCTCTCTCTCTTTCTCCTTTACCTCCTTGATCATGCAATGGCAGGTTACACCAAAGCCGCAAATTCCAAGCTATATGTAGCATAGAGCGGCTGTTTGTCCCGAAATACCACGTCGCTGACTACAGCAAACACAAATTACAAGCTTTATCTAATCACAGTTATGGGACCGGTCATTTTTGGTTTCCAAAAATGCCTGTGAGTGGCATGCTTCTGCAGCTGGTGGTGGCACCGGCTTGGGTTTCAGATCTCAAGTGCACACAGATGCACAGGGAGATGAGCATCCCAAGTGACCGATTCAGAAAGGGAAATAGGAGAGGGAAGAGAGGAAGTACAACTCACCAGATAAACAAACTCCGCTGGTTGCGACCTCAAAAATAAATTATTTAAAATCATCAAGTTGCATCACCACTGCACTGAAGGTTATCAGCACTGATCTCCCTGGCACACAGTTTCCTAACGTAAAAGGTGACACCAAAGTCATTCTCGAGTGGCTGCACTGGGAACTGGAGAAAATGAAGCTTGCTTGGAAATCACTGATGTAGTTTTGGGGTAGAGTTTTCTTCACTTATCTTTTCACCAGGAGTAGGTGGAGGTGGCATCGAGGAAAGAATGAGGGGCTTGGAGCCTGGACCCTGGGTTGGCTTGTGACCATGACGTAGGTCACTTCTCTGAGTGACCTTCTGAGTCAAGTGAGGCTGATACCACCACCCAGCTCGCCGGGCTGACGGGAGGGTAAGATGAGGGCACGTGTGGAAGTGCCAACCACATATTCGGCACATATCAGCCTGGATGAAAACGATTTGGCTGCTGGCTGGGAGCTGGATTCTCTTTCTGCATCCGTTCGTCATAACCATTATGACTACTTCTTACTCCCATGCGTGTGGGCTTCACTTGTGAGCCACAGGCGGGGCAGGGGTGGGGGCCCAGCTCCTCTCGTCTCGCGCGTAATGAACTCAGTCTGTGATTCAGTGTCAAACACGGCCACTCAAATTCAACCAGTGTTCCACTGAGATTCCGGGGCACATGTGTGCGCACTGGGAAGGAGAGCGCTGTCTGTGAGCTTTAAATAGCCCAAAGACGTGCTTGAGCGATCCTCTCTATTGAAGCATAAAAGCGCTGAGGAAAGCACAGCCCTATAAATACCTACATTCCTCCACACCAGATAGAAATTGCACAAGGCCACCGTTTCCAGAAGACGTGAGCTCTCACAGCGAGCCTCTTCAGCCACAGCTGAAGCCTGACTTTCCAGGGCCGGCAGAGGGAAGAAGAAGGATGGGCAATTCCACCCGTGGCTAAAGTAGTAACAATGAAACAATGAACGGTCGGAACTCAAACTGACTCTCACTTCCCTAAACTATACATAAATCACCATTTTCTTTCTCCTTGACTTCAATTCCACATTAGTCCTTCTCATGAAAGGGTCCTTCAAGAGAAAGAACTGGAATTTGAGCATCGAATTCTAGCTGGGTAATGCTGGAAAATTCAGCGGTCCCCCTCACTCTGAAAAGAGAGGGTGTTGGATGAGCCTTCAAGGCCCCTTTAAGCTCTAACATTCTATTCTACGGAGGCCAATTCATCTTGGGAAATGGGTTGGAATAAGGCTCTTACACAAAGGAACACGGTTATTTTTACCTGCCATCGTGCCTGTTGCAAGCAGATTAATTTCCCCACGTCCCCCAATAGATGAGTAACGTAGTTTACTAGAGATCATCGTTTCTCAGCCTCTACCACGTTGGAAAAGGGACAAAACTCTGTAGCTGAGTCAATTGAAGCACCAGCCACAGTGCTGAAGGTAGGTGGTTTCTGACTTCAAAGCAGAAACCCTAGAAGAAATCAGAGTAACAATAAAAGCTATAGTGTTTGCAGAGTCTCTCCTATGTGTTGCACAATATACCTGAGGGTTTCATACCTCTTATTTCATTTCACCCTCAGAACAACCCTATGATGTATGTGTTTTATTACCATTTTATCAACGATGAAACTGAGATTTAGAGATAAAATAACTTGCTCAGAGTATTTCTCTCTGTCTTCTGACTACTAGGAACTTCAAGGTTAACTTTGGTCAAATACAAGTGCACAGGGGTTTGTACTTGTGATTTTGTCATTCTCAACTCCGTTTTTTTCTCCAGCCCCTATTTTCCTGTCTTCTTTCTCCCTCCTCCCGCTTGTGACTTATTTTTGCATTTTTCCTATAGTATAAAGCAAACTTACATCCTTTTTGGAAAAGAGAGAGATGTAAACAAATGGAAGAGCAAGAGCCGGACATCGGCCAAGCCAAGACGAGAACTCAGGTCCCAGGCGCCTGAGAGGCTGCCATCTCACATGTTCTCTGCTCCTGAAGGGGCCGTTTGCCTATAAACCTGCATATGTGAAGGTGAAAAGTCCACAGGAGGTCAAAAAAAGACTCCCAACCTGAAACTACCACCACAGGCTGCTTAGGTTCTAGCTGAGGATGGGGTGGGAAGTACCAAGGTGGAACTCCAATCTTCCTGTGGAAGAACTTCACCTCTTTTGGTGAGAGGTTCAGAGCGTGGAGACCCAAGAATAAGGTCCTTGAAGGAGGAAACCAAGAGTAACTCCTGACTATTGGTAGAAGGCAACCCCCCACATGGCTCAGGGAACTGAAATGCTCTAGTATCTCTTTAAGGAACATAACTATGGCTTTCAGAAACCGCAAGCCTGTGTCTACCTGAAAAATCTGTAAGAACCTGCAAAGGACCATCCACAGTGACACGAGAGAGCTTCACAAAAGGGTGGAGTGCAAGATAAAAGGGCAATGATCTGTAACATCGTTGTGTGTCTGCAAGACACAGTTGTGGGAGTGTAAAGGGGCTAAGGAATCCATTTATAGTACATAAAAATTGGGGGCAAGCTTAAGAAGGTCAAATGAAGCTACAAATTGTGGCTGGGAGAAAATAAAAAGGAAATGAAAATTAAGTACCCAAACTGTGATAGACATTGTGTTGTTTCATATCCCTTCCCTCGCTAGTAATAATAATGACATCCCTCTGAGTTAGGTCTTATTGTCTCCGTGTGGGTAAGGGGGAGTAAGGTTCAGCGTGGTTAAATAACCTGGACAAGCTAGCAGGTGGCAGGACCACGTTCATACCCAGGCATGGTCTCATTGTAAAGCCCGGTACTTTATGCCCAACTACACCACTTAGAAGGGATGACTCAAGTTCAAGTTCAGTGATTACCCAATAATGGTAGTATATCTTAAAGGGACACTAACCCAAATATCAAATGGCCTCCTTTTAGAACTTGCCAAATTGATGTAAAGCTCATAGGAAATATAAATACATGAGAACCCATACACAAAAGAAAATACTGTAAAAATAATCAATAATAGAAGAAGGAGACATACTAGGAGTTAAACCAAATCACAAAGCAGGAATAATAAAAATTTACAATACTCAAAGAGTAAAGAACGTGAATTTTTATAACAGAGAAAAGTACATAGGATTATTTAGTATATAATCAAGTAAGCATCAGTGGCGATAATTAACTCTTATTTAATCAGTTATTTTATGTAACTGGATCGTAATTTGGAGATAAATTAATTTAGATTACACCTTGTATGATATGAAAAAACAAACTCCAAATGGATTAAAAAGTGAACTATTGAAATGAGCCATAGAAATAACTGAAGTAAAATGGAATATTTAATCACAAGTTTGCAGGAATGTTTATTTGATAAATAGCAAATAAAAGAACAACTTCCATGGGCTTCCCTGGTGGCGCAGTGGTTGAGAGTCCGCCTGCCGATGCAGGGGACACGGGTTCATGCCCCGGTCCGGGAGGATCCCACATGCCGCGGAGCAGCTAGGCCCGTGAACCATGGCCGCTGAGCCTGCGCGTCCCGAGCCTGTGCTCCACAACGGGAGAGGCCACAACAGTGAGAGGCCCGCGTACTGCAAAAAAAAAAAAAAAAAAAAAGTACAACTTCCAAAGGAATAAAAAATTCAACTGTATAACCACAACTTCTCCTCAAAAAAAATGTAACTCTCTTCAATAAAAACAAATGTCATTAAAGTGAAAGGAAAGCTATTTATTTCTAAAAATATGGCACAGATGGTTTAATTTAATACCTCTGATGTATATAGATAGCCAATACAATCAGGACCCAATAGAGTAATGGGTAAATATCAATTAACACAAGGACAATTCTACAGAGAGAAGAAGTATATTTTCAACCTCAGAAAATAAAAGTGTAGTAAAGCACTATTTGATACATATTTTCTGATGGCACTGTATCTTGGTTTTCTTTTAGAAAACAATACAATAATATATAACAAAATCTCTAACACTATTTGTACTCTTTGAGCCAGTAAATCTATCATAGAAATTTATCCAAAGGAAATAATCCAAAAGAATCAAAATTTGTTAACACATTTCTTTTCATTGTATCTAGATGAGAAGATGAATGCTAGCTGAACCTATTGTGATCACCATTTCACAACATATGCAAATCAAACCATCATGCTATACACCTTAAACTTATACCGTGATATATGTCAATGATTTCTCAATAAAACTGGAAAATAAATTGTAAACATAAAGGTGTTCTTTGTAACAATATCTGAGTAAAATAGAAAAAAAAATTAATGACCAAAAAGAGTGAAGTGGTGAAATGCTTGTGGTATAACGACCAGATGGAATATTAGGCCGACAATATAAGATGACGTAACAACAATACGGGTGGGGGAAGGGCAGTTCCCAAGCACAAGTGTGGACTGAGGGTGCAAACACATACAAGTGTATGCAAATGCAAGACTGCTGGCAGGGGCCATGGGAAGAGGGAAGGGATGTGATGACTATTTTCCATATTTTGAATTCCCCTCAATGTTGTTCTATGAGGCTTTAACCATTATTTAAAATCTGGTTTAAACAAGGCATTACTGAGGACCCATGGGACACCTAGCAATGTGCCGCAGATACTCCAGAAGAACGTCCCTGGACCTTGCTGCCAGGAGACACAGTCCACCTCTACCTACTACTGCCAGAGCGTTGCTCCTGGAACAGGAAGATAGGATGGAAAGAATCCCAGTCCCTTTCAGCAGTCTGTGTCTGTGTTAGTTACCTGGGGCTGCTATAAGAGAGAGCCACAAACTGGGTGGCTTTAACAATGGACATTTGTTCTCTGGCAGTTCTGGAAGCTAGAAGGCTAACATCAAGGTGTCAGCTGGGCCAGGACCGTCTGGACTCTGGGTGGAATCCTTCCTGGCCTTTTCCTGGCACCTGGTGGGGACCCACAATCCTTGGTGATTCTTGGCTTGCAGCTGCAGCACTCCAGTCTCCGCCTCTGTCGCCACATGGCATAGTTTCTGTGTCTTCATATTATCTTATAAGGACACCCGTCATATTGGGTTAAGGGCCCACCCTAATGCAGTATGACTTTGTCTAAACTTGACTAATTGCACCTACAATGTCTATTCCTAAATAAAGTCACATTTCATAAGGCACTGGGAGTAAGAACTTTCAACACATCTTTTTGGGGAACATAATTCAACAGTGTCTAAGCCCATGAGCTTTCAAATCTGACCCACCTCATCTCCAAAAACCCCAGATGCTTATGCATCTTCTTCCTGCAATTCTCTCAATTTTCCCATCGATATGATATAGGCAGGAAGTAGGGCATAAAAAGTAAATTTCATGGTAGCCGTTTGGGGGGCCGTCATTTTGCACACAGCCACAGACACTTCTTGCTGGAATTGCCTTGGATGGTCGATCTGAGGATAGACAGGTAATGACATCAAGGAGGGTTTTCAGAGGAGCCCTCTGACGTGGGGGTGGAGGGTTCCATGGTGCTCTGTTAGTCTCTCGTTGCTCTGGCTCAGCAAGAGTTAAATAAAGTGATAAATAAAATGATGATCGCTAATCATAGAGAAACGCAAATCAAAACTACAATGAGGTATCACCTCATACCAGTCAGAATGGCCATCACCAAAAAAATCTACAAACAATAAATGCTGGAGAGGGCATAGAGAAAAGGGAACACTCTTGCACTGTTGGTGGGAATGTAAATTGATACAGCCACTATGGAGAACATTATGGAGGTTCCTTAAAAAACTACAAATAGAACTACCATACGACCCAGCAATCCCACTACTGGGCATATACCCTGAGAAAACCATAATTCAAAAAGAGTCATGTACCACAATGTTCATTGCAGCTCTATTTACAATAGCCCAGAGATGGAAGCAACCTAAGTGTCTATCATTTGATGAATGGATAAAGAAGATGTGGCACATATATACAATGGAATATTACTCAGCCATAAAAAGAAATGAAATTGAATTATTTGTAGTGAGGTGGATAGACCTAGAGTCTGTCATACAGAGTGAAGTAAGTCAGAAAGAGAAAAACAAATACCGTATGCTAACACATATATATGGAATCTAAAAAAAAAAAAAAATGGTTCTGAAGAACCTAGGGGCAGGACAGGAATAAAGACGTAGACATAGAGAATGGGCTTGAGGACATGGGGAGGGGGGAGGGTAAGCTGGGACGAAGCGAGAGAGTGGCATGGACATATATACACTACCAAATGTAAAATAGATAGCTAGTGGGAAGCAGCCACATAGCACAGGGAGATCAGCTCAGTGCTTTGTGACCACCTAGAGGGGTGGGATGGGGGGGTGGGAGGGAGACGCAAGAGGGAGGAGATATGGGGATATATGTATATGTGTAGCTGATTCACTTTGTTATAAAGCAGAAACTAACACACCATTTTAAAGCAATTATACTCCAATAAAGATGTTAAAAAAAAAATTGGTCATGGAATTCACCCAAGATTTATGGCAACCATGACTGGTTTCTGTCACCCTTGGCTTTGGGGACTTTGGAGGCCACCGTGTGGAACAAAAGGCAGCCAAGTGCCGTCACAATGAGGCCTGGCATCCGCAGAGACAAAAGCAGAGGCGGGGGAGGGGGGGGCACAGCCAGATTGAGAAAGCCTAGAAGCGCTCAGCAGAAATTCAGAAACGTTTAGGGACGACTTAACTAACTATTGGAGGCAATTCAAAATGTTCTAGACAAACTTTAAACGGCTTCTAGAAGGAGATTCTTGAGCTCCGATGGAAATTAAGTTCTTGCCCTGTAATCTGTGTAGTCTCCCTTTACTGATAAGGTCAAGTCCACGCCCTCGTGATTTGTCCTCAACCAACCTCCCTCGCCTCGTATTTCACTTAAATCTAAGTGCTAGCCTGACGTTTCCTAAACTGACCTTGTGGACTTCAGCGTACTTTGCACAAGTGCCCCTTCCTCCCCAGGATGCCTCTCTGGCTTCTGTGCCTGGAGAAGGGAGAAGCTGATGCTGAGATTCTAAGGTTCCAGCTCAAGGAGCCTCCACTACACTTGCCTGCGATCATTTTCTACATTTTCTCCACTCAGTCATTAAGTCCATTCAGTATTTAGTCAGCCATTGAATAAGTATTTATTTATTTATTCATTCATTCGTTTGTTTTTGCCAGGCTGCCTCTGAGGACTTCTTCCTGCCTCTTCCCAGCTCCTGGTGGCTACAGGCAATCCTTGGTGTTCTTTGGCCTGCAGCTGTGTCACCCCAGTCTCACCTCTGATGTTGAATGTCATTCTCTTCTTCCCCTTCTGTGTGTCTCCGTTTCTCTGTGTCTCAGCTTTCAATCTCCCTCTCCTTTCCCTTATAAAGATACCAGTCCCTGGGCTAGGGGCCACCCTAATTAGCACTACTTCATCTTCACTTTTTTTTTCAGTTGACATGTAATTGTCATTCTCTTGAATATTTATTGACAGCTGACAATGTGCTGGGAACTGTGAGTCGCAGGTGAGAGACAGGTGGATGGGTGGATGGATTATGGAGTTTGGGCTTGTGGATAGAGTTGGAGGCTCGACTGGAGAGCTCTGTGGGGTTGAAACAAGGGACAATTACAGACCCCATGCATGTTCCGCAACAGCGGGCATTTGGAAGCCCTATGTCAGGACAGCAGTATGGCCCTTTATTCCCAGGGCAGCTTGTCCCCTCGTCAAGGACTGCTGCAGCCTACATAGGAGAGGTACCCTTTGGGATGGGAGTTCTCACACCTCAGTGAGAAGTCCGGGAACACAAGGCCTTCATGGGCCCAGCCTGTCCCCATCTGCGGCAGTGGCCAGACCAGGTGGTCTGAAGAGGAACACAAAACCTCTGAGAGCGGCCTCCCCATCCTCCCATGGGAAGCCCTGAGTCCCTTCCCCAGGGATACAGGAGCACCCAGTGCTTTGCCTTTGGTATCCAGCAAGCGTCACTTCTTGACCCAGGAGCCACATTCCTTTCCCTGAGCCCAGTTCTAGTTGCAGAAATATTCCAACTTCGAAAGCACCAGGGAAAGTTTCTAACACATCCCCGGTCCTTGTCAGGCCACTCTGTGCTTCTGTTAGATTAGAACTTTTATTTCCTCCTCACTCCTCTATTTTTGATTTCATATACTTCCTCTATTTGCTGCCCCAATGGTCCAAGCCACCCCCAACATATCACTTCCACAAGAGAAATAAGCAGAGATAAATGAACCACTTCTTCCTCGGTTCTCCCGCAGGGCACTGCCCTTCCCTTCACCACTGCAAAAGCCACAGCTCGGGGGAACTGCCGGTGTCCCTGTCTCTCTGCCCCCTTGGACTGTGAGCTTCCCAGGACAGGGACCCTGCCTGCTTCTTCTCTGTCCCCCAAGCAGAGCCTGGTGCATAAGGCACATATAAGTACTGACTGCATGGAGAGAATAAAATGAAAGTTGGATATGCCTGTGTGTTCTGATGCTTACCTTGATTTCTCAGAGTCCCACTGGGTGAATCCAAATGGGAAAAAATTATGTTCTTTTCAGGGTCTTGCTGTCCTCCCCAGGTTGCACAATTTTCTATTTCCGGACCTGTGTTCAGAGGAACAAGCGTTGCACAATGAATGAATGAATGAATGAATGAGAAAGGCAGGACTGGAACATCTCTTAGAGATCAGCTCAACCAACCCCCAGTGACTGGACGGACCCTGAGACTCAAGGTCTGGCCGTGAGTCCCTGGCAGGCGCAGGAGGAAAATGCAAGTCTCTGGATTCGCAGGCACAGTGCCTCCTTCCGCACATCACCTCCTCATTCAAATCCGTGTAAAGATGTCCAGAACATCGAGGGTCAGGGTAGAGGGTCATCCTCCAGCTGGATGCTCAGCTAGTCCTCC
Organism: Monodon monoceros; assembly: GCF_005190385.1. Lineage (NCBI taxonomy): Eukaryota > Metazoa > Chordata > Mammalia > Artiodactyla > Monodontidae > Monodon > Monodon monoceros. The sequence continues at coordinate 88,150,309 of NW_021703782.1, read as the reverse complement.
CTCCCTCCCCACCTACGAGCTTGGCAGTGCCCAGGTGTACCATCGATTCTATCCAGGATGCAAGTGATTTCCCAACAGAACCAAATAGTGTTTGCAAAGGACATCTGAAAACACAGTAAGAATGAACGCAGGGAGCTCGGTCTTGCCAGTCTCTTTGCTTCCCTGGCCCAGGGCCACCCCATGTTGGTGCTTTCTGCTGCCCAAGGAGACAGAGGGAAACCTGAAGCTCCTGCAGGGAGTTGGGCCACAAATGCAGGAGGAACACTTTCCTCACTGATATTTCAAGACTATTTCACAATCGCCAAACCACCAGCCACACGCAATCACTGGCTTAAAAGCAAAAAATGCAGGTTTGGATTGTGTGTGTGTATGTATTAAAACACAAATAATAAGGTCTGAAGGAAACTCAGACAGCCAACAGAATTCCTTGTAATGGCAGGGTGAGTTTTGGCCAAACGGACGTGTTTAAGGCAGGAATAAGAGAGGCTCACACCAGTCAAGAGCCATTTGCTGGATCACCAGATACGGGGGAAAAAAATCTCCCCAAGGCAAACACAGAATGTGATATACGAGCACGGAATTGTGTTTCTTAAACACAAATCAATAAATAAATGTTAAATTAAAGGAAAAACTGGAACTAGTATCGTTTTCACCTTTTGCATTTAATATTTGGGGTGCTGTGATGTCACAAGTTGAAAGATCAAAAAGGAAGATTTCACCAAGCTCAAAAGAACAAAATGTAACAAGGTTTTTTTTTTTGTTGTTGTTCATTAGCTTGTTCACTTGTTTCAGTTTTTTGCTAAAGGAACAGAGAGGACAATATACCTCTGAGGTAGGGTTGCCAAATAAAATACCAGGCACTCAGATAAATTTGAATTTCAGATATACAACAAATACTTTTTTGAGTATAATTATATCCCAAATATTGCATGGAATATACTTGCACTAAAAAAAAAAATGTTATCTATGCGAAATTCAAATTGAATTGAGTGGCCTGTATTTTTACTTGCTAAATCTGGCAACCCTACTGTCAGACTGCCAGCCAGTAAGCATGGGTACTTTATTTTTGAAGACTACAACATTCTCCATGCCTCCCACAAGCTTTCTTGCAATGTCAGGCCTGGAAGCTGATCTAGGTCAACGTCCTCATTTTACAGATAAGGAAACTGAGGTCAGAGAGAGGAAGTGACTTGCTCAAGGTCACACAAAGATTCAATGTTACAACCAGGGCACAAATCCAGTCTTACCGCCCCAGGTTGGTTTGCCACAAATAAAAAAGGCTCGGGTTACTAAAGGGACATCTACAAAGATCCATCCAAGGTTCCAACCACTCCAGGATCAAGTGGATATAAAAATAATTTATCTAAGGTCCTCAGGCTTACTCACTTGGAAATGGTAGATTAAAAGCTGGAGAATCATGAACTTCAGTACCTTCATATGCCCAGAACCTTTGACTCAAATGAAATTGTACCCGAAATCCAGTATATAAAATAAAGTGAAAACTAAAACCACTACGCTTGAAACCGCTATGCTTAAAGCGTCCCAAAATGACACCTGCGGATTCTCTCAAGTCCCATCGAGCGCCATGGAATGACCACTGGTGTGATGGAAAAAGCATAGGTTTTGGACTCAAAGTCTTCACCACCACCGTGCTTGGGTCAAACACTAACTTCACTGAGTCTCGTCACTCAAATAGAGAAAATAACAGTTACTAATACCAAGATGGCATAGCATGCCCTAACATCTATGTAAGTGCATCGGATGCTGGAGGGTAGTGTACCAGGAAGAGTTCATCCGGGTGTTTGCTTTTATGTAAATGAAAGAAGAATTAGTAGAAAACTGGGTGGACTGGTCATTAGCTCTATTTTTGCTCTACTTGCCAATCCATTCTTTTGCAATTTTTTATTATTACACCTCTTGAGATCTTAGGGAAGGATTCTGACTGGTCTACCGTGGCTCTTGATAATAGATTCTAAAGGGCCGAGCAGACTATGACCACAGTGTCTGTGAAGGCTGGCCAGGGAAACAAAAGCTATGGCAAATCATTGGCCTTTCCAGGCAGCCAGGACCATGCTCCCTGACCAGAAACCTCAGCTGCTACAACCCCTTGACCCTCCAGCATCTCAGGTGAGTTTGTCCAAAGTTCTTGGTTTCTGGGAAGACATTTGGATGTTCTAAGAACATCTGGTACATACATAACACAGGCTGGGTCCACATAGAAGGCTACCCTCTGACTGGTCTGCAGAGGGGGGACTTGCCCAGAGCCGTGTCCGGTGGTGCTGTACTTGCTGCCATACTCTCCCTCCTCAGGCCACTGTCTGGCCGTGTGCTTTTCACACCATCCCAGGTTGAGATCTCTTGGACTTTATCCTTCTTCATTTCCATTCACCATTTGTCATCCCCAGGCATTCTAAATTCTAGGCCCTTTTTGCCTAGGAATACAACCCAGGACCTTAGGGAAATTCTGAGAAGCAGGAACCCAGGGTCGTTGCCTTGGACTAGGGTGGTAAACAACCTGTATATTCTCAGGCAAGTCGAGTCTTCTCTTTGTGCTTTGGTTTCTACCAAAGAGCACAGACTTGCCTGCCTCACTAGGAGGCTGGGAGAACATGAAAATCCTGGCATATGCAGAATGGTCTATAAAACACTATTCAGATATCAGGTTTTATATTTCTACTGGGGCTTTGGGTCTTTAATCAACTCTATATTCTCCCATCCTAATGCCTAATAGAAAGTAATTGATCTGTAAATACTTGGTCTCATTAAAGTGAATTCTTGATACTGGCTAGATTAAAATATTTGTTGAAATACACAATACCTAATGCCTAATAGAAAGTAATTGATCTGTAAATACTTGGTCTCGTTAAAGTGAATTCTTGATACTGGCCAGATTAAAATATTTGTTGAAATACACAAAAAGATTGCTATTTTAAATCATGTGCCTCTCCTGTGTTCTGAGTACTGAGATCCGCCATTTCTGCAGTACCCTAGTGGGCATGTTCTTCTACATGGAACGTTTATGTGGCCAGAGTTCCTTCTCTGGTGATGGATTTCTAAGACAAATGAGAAAAACATGAAGGACTATATTTCATTTGGTGGCAGAAGTGGTGGGGCTGGGTTAGCCCGGGCCCCAGTGGGAGTGGAAGGAGGTATCAGTGTGTGTGAATTGATTTCTCCTCAATAGATCAATTAACCAGGACTTGGTCAGACTGAGAATGAAAAGAGATGCATCTAGAAGCCTCTACTGAAAGTCCTCTGCCCTGATTTCTGCATGTTAAATCTCTTACAAAACCATCCCATACATATGAGGAGTCCCTGAGTGATTCTCAGGGCACATTTACGTTTGAGGGTAAGAACGAATACGACTCCAATGGCATCAGAATTTTCCAGTGCACCAAACAGATTTGCTCTTCTAGAAATACTTGTAGCCATGGGATGGGAGAGTTCACAAGGAGACTTGCAGACAGGGCCACGTGAGACTGTTTGCAAATTCCTCGAATTTTGAGGTTGAGGAACTGGGCTCACCGAAATCTCACTCCTTTAGCAGAGGGTAAAGGGGCATTCATGAGAAAACACTGTCAGAAGAAAGAGGAAATACAGAACATGGAGAAACCTTGTTCTTGTGAAATCATTTCCATTTCAGATTCTTACACTGTACTAATAGGGGTCTGTATCCCAGGACCTCGCTCCATCCCACAGTCCTGTCTGGGTGTCACCCCATCCTCCCATCAAGTGTCAGAGGGCACTTGACCTCCCAGAGCTGCAAGCCTGTCCAGGACTGCCATGGCCATGGTGCCTCCCCGCATTCACGTTTTGGAGTTTAGAAAGGGTTCTCCCATCCATGAACTCATTTGCACCTCTCTGTCACCCTGGAAATAAACATATTGTTACACCCACACTCCAGATAAGACCAGCCATAGCCTGCCTGCACAAGAAGGAAAAAGCCCATTTGCAATTATGAAATAATATTTAAGCTACGTAGGGATAAACGGAGTGAAGAAATTTCCTGTCACATTTGTGCTTTTGGAAAGCAGTATTTCCAGAGAGTAAGCAGAACCAAAACCAAAGTATTAATTGCCTAATAACCACAGTTTTAACTGCATGGAATTTTATGAGATGGGCAAATTGGGGATGCCATGTTTCTAGGTGAAAGGACTGAAAATTGTCATTTTTGATTTGTTTTTCTCAATAGATTCTAGTCATTTCATTAATCTTTATTAATGGGATGGGTAGGAAATGTAAAGCAAGGCCAAAAGGATGCTTGAACTCCTCAGAATTAGAGAAATGTGACGTATAAATAGAAGTTCCCTCACCACCCACCCCAACTCCTACCAAAGTCTGTCTTGTTTAGGGAATAGGCATTTTTCTCCATTAAGCTGGCTTTATCAAAAATGTCAGGGCTTCCCTGGTGGCGCAGTGGTTGAGAGTCCGCCTGCCGACGCAGGGGACACGGGTTCGTGCCCCGGTCTGGGAGGATCCCACATGCCGTGGAGCGGCTGGGCCCGTGAGCCATGGCCGCTGAGCCTGCGCGTCCGGAGCCTATGCTCCGCAACGGGAGAGGCCACAACAGTGAGAGGCCCGCGTACCTCAAAAAAAAAAAAAGATGTCAGCATGGAACTGGAGGCTCTGTAGGCAAGCCTGCATTGTAAGTGCCTGCAAATAAATTGTTCTGACCTGAGGCACTTCTCCTTGGAACAGAATGGAGAGGCTGTGTGGTTGCTTGGCACCAGTGTGGGTACAGGCTCGCGGCATGGACTTCCCCAGAACTCTAGAACAGCCCAAGTGCTTATCCACCCTCTCGTTTTACAGATGAGGAAATGGGGATTGAGAGGGTGAAAGGCCTTAACTGGCCATATCAGCTCCGACGGTGGTGTGGAGTGTGTGTGTGTGTCTGTGTGTGTGTGTGTCTGTGTGTGTGTGTGTCTGTGTGTGTGTTGAGGTGAGAGGCCGGGTCCAGAAAAGGATTCTTTGGGAGGTGAAACCTATATGGGTCTCAAACGGCCAGCAGATGTTACACGGGTAGAACAGAGTGAGGGATAGTACATTTACTGAAAGAGAATAGTGACAAAGTGCAAGAAGTCTGGGTGTTGAAGGGATTGCAAGGGGTTCAGTTTGTCTGCGGAGGTGTGGAGATTGGGGCACAGAAGAGCAGGACCCGGATCAAGGACCCTCACGTTCATTCTGACTGCCTCTACCTGCTCCGGGCCAGCTGCTGAATCCTGGGGAATGTGGACAAATCCCACCAGCTGTCTCTCCTCACACGGGGGTGCTCACCCGCTCTCTGGGTGTCAGCTGCCTCCTGTACATCAATACCCCTCAGGTGTCTATCTGTCTCCAGCTAGACCAGATCTCCCCCTTGAGGGCCTCACCCATCTTACTCCATCTGATTTCCCATAGGAATAGAAGGCCATGCTACCAGACATCTAGGGCAAAGGGAAGGGAGGCACTGGGGAGACAGGTGGTGAGAGACGGGGCATTCCCACCCCTTTGAAAGAGTCACGGCAGTCACTGGGCCCCCCTTCTTCCCTTCAACATTTCTTTCTATCCGTAGTCCCAGAAGAGTGGAAGCCAAGGGGACCCCATGAGCTCCAGGCCTGCATGGCAGACCTATGGAGCAAGGTTGAGGCTTCCTTTCCAGGGACTGTCTGTCTCCTACCCAGCCCTGCAATATCGCCCTCCACCTCGACCCCTACCTGAGCAGGATGGTCATGCCACACTGAGGCATCAGCATTCAATGCCTTTGTCATTGCAGTTGGGCTACCGGTGAAAGATACAAGGAGTTCTCTGGAGCTGAGGGCTGCTCGCCACTCCAGAATGGTCCCCCTTCATAGAAGAGGTCTTCAGAAATAGGCCCGCCCTCCTGGCTTCAGGGACAGTAGCATTGTTTTTCTCTCTGTCATTGATAACTTGAAATTTTTGAGTGGAAGCTGTTTTGATTGCTCTGGGAAAAACTAAGAGGTACAAGAAGCCTGTAACTGCACTGGTTCCACCCATGGCTGGAGTTAGCTAGTCCTGGCTCAGGAGCATAGAAGGTGCATGTCACTTCTCAATGCCACGGTCAGTGACGTCAACTTGGTGGCTTAAAGTCAGTCCTGGGGGGACTACTTGCACATAGATAGCAGCAGATGTTTCCAACTACCTCTGGCTTCATCTCACGTCCACACAAAGCCAACACTCAGACCAGAAAACTCACTTCTTTGTACAAAGGAAGTGCAGAAATCTCGTACTTAGGAATGGTCTGAAAAAGTGAGAAACGCCACACCTTTAACAAGCACTCGCCTGACAACCTTCGAACAAAGAGACATCATGTAAAATTATTTTATTTTACTTTATTTTTTATTTTATTTATTTTATTTTTTGCTCCAGAACAGGGATTCTTTTCAGAGTACAATAACAGGAGACCTGAATTTGGAATCAGATGGTTTAAGTCAGAGCCTCACCATTAATTAGATACATGTGCTCTTGGGTTAGTCTTTGAGCCTTAGTTTCTACATCTCTAAAATGAGGCTGACAAACTACTTCTGATCCCTGATCATGAGGATTGAACAAAATAATAGACATTAAACATAGGATTCTGGGCAAGTAGCGGATAGTAAAGGAATAACAGGGGCTAAAAAATGTGGGGACCAATCTTGCCAACCGAATGAAGAGTTCCTCACTTCCTTTATGGGAAATTCTATCCCTCCAGGTGGACTTAACATTGCTCCAGTGTTCGGCATTTTCACCTGCACGAGCCACTGTGATCCGTGCTCGCTCAGCCGAAGGGCTGTGAGGGCAGGTGAGGGAGGCTTCACCACCTTCCTCTGCCCTCTCTGCCGGCACTGCTGGCGATGACTCCCTCGTGTTGGCAAGCATGCGATGGAGAGCAGAAAGTGTCACCCCAAAGTAGTCTGCTCTGGCATATAGATTATTTTGAATTAAATCTACTTAAGAAACAGCAAGGACACTCTGACCCTTCTTTGTCCCCCTGAAAGCAAGGAATAAATCTCCCATGTAAAATGTACCCTCCCTGTACAAGGAGGTAGAGAGACATCCTTATCACCAGAGGTAGGGAACTTAGGGTGGAGAAGGCTGTATAAACAAACCTTGTTACTTCTTCACTAATTTACTGTCCAAAGCCCAAACTCCTGTCTTGTCAATTCTTCACAGATGTTTCGTTTCTTTGTCTAAAAGGTATAAAAGCTGCCAGCTTTGGTCACTTCTTTGGGTCATATTTTTATGGACTCCCGTACATATGAAATTAAATTTTTCTCCTGTTACTCTGTTTTATGTTGGTTTAACTGTTAGACCAGCCAAAGAACCTAGAAGGGAAGAAGGGAACAGTTTTTCTTCCCTACACATGCCAGCTCTAGAAACCTTTCTAGCTGTAACATCTTTGATCCCTGGGAATCTAGACTCACGAAGAAAAAAATCTTATTAACTGTGCCATGCACATGCTTTCTTCCCCTAAGATCTCTGGAGAAAGAGTTGTCTGTGGCTGAGAATCTTAAAAGAATGAGTCCTAGCGGAAGGTCGGAGGGCAGTGTTCTTATTACCACTGCTGCATAACAAGTCATTCCAACACTTAGTGGCTCGAGATAGCCATTTTAGTTTAGGCACGGATTCTGTGGGCTGGGAATTTGGAAAGGGAACAGGCTTGACTCTGTTACCCACTCTCTACAGACTCAGTTGGAAAAACTCAAAGGCTGGGGGTGACTTAGCAGCTAGGGACTAGAATCATCTGGAAGCATCTTCACTCACATGTCTGGCTGTCGGCAAGGACCTCAGCTGGTGGTATCAGCCAGAGAACCTGCACGTGTCCTCTCCTTGTGACCTGGGCTTCCCCACAGCATGGCAGCCTCAGGTTTCTTAAATGTCTGCTCAGGACTCCAAAGGCAAATTTCGCAGCTTCAAAGGTCGGAGCCTACCTCACTTCCCAGCCCCACCCTTCTTTGAGCTGGCCTCAGAAGTCACTCAGCATCATTTCTGCAGCATTCCATTCCTTCTGTGCAAGTTGGGAGCCCTGCCCAGATTTAAGAGGAGGGGAAATAGACTCCGCCTCTTCGTGGGGAAGTGGCAAGGCTCTAGAAAAGCACATGGAATGGGAGGTATAGTTGCCACCACTGTTGGAAAACACAATTGGTCACAGATAGCAGTAGATTTCTCATGTGGGACCTTCACCTTCCCATCTGTATAATGTGGACAGCTACATCTTGGATTGTCTGCCCTTGTCCTTTATAGGGGTCTGCTGCTCTCCAAGCCCAAGGCTGGGTCAGGTCCATCATTTCTTCATGATGTTCCCATTAAAAGGATTTTGCAAGCAGCTTGGGGGCCAAATCCATGACTAGTTCATCTGGAATCCCATCCACATGCTGCTCCTGGCACAGAACAAAGCCTGAAAATGTTTATTGAATTGGGATTATTAGGTTATTCAGATCTTATAGAATACAATAATTTTAATAAACGTTTGTGTAGTGCTTCTTATGTGCCAAGTACTGCTCTAAGTGTTTAGAGATATTATTTCATTTAACCCTCCAAGGAGCTAGGGAGGTAGGGACTAGTGTTATCCCCATTTTACAGAGAAGGAAGCTGAGGCACAGGCAGGTTTAATGACTTGCCCAAGATCACTCATCTAAGAAGTGGCACAGCCAGGATTTGAGCCCAGCAGCCTGGTTCCTAGAGCCTGCATTCCTAACCACTATCCCACACTGCCTCCTGGGGTATGGAGAGCCCTGATCAAATAAACCGGCTGTTAAGGGTCCGATGGTGATTCTGCCACCTCCTTGAGATTATGCAAGCTTTTGCCCCTTTCCTGTGTCCTTGCCTTCACCAGTAACCCAAAGGGGCTGGACTAGATTTCTCAGGGCCTCCCAGGCCTGCTGTGTAGGCTACGTCTTCAGAGGTCGACCAAGCCAAAAGCTGAACCTTTTATGATACAAGCTTTTATGATCCTCTAGAAAGAGCTTAATGAGGACTTTCAAAGGTGATTGAGGACCCAAAGTCCTGGGACTAAAAGCGTAAACCAGAATACAACATTCATTTCAAGTCATCTGTCCTAGGAATACACGCTGAGCACCTTCCAGTGCCAGATGCCGTGTCAGCGGAGGCTGTCACAGTGAGCGGGAGATACTAGAGGGGAAGGTGAGCGGGAGCCCGCTGACCACAGCACAGAAACAGGAATTGCAAGGGAGGTGAGCCCGATGCTCTGGGTGCCATGGGTGGGCATAGACCTGGGATCTGGCTTTGAGAGGTAGATCTGAAAATGCACCATTCTCATTTTGCAATCCTGGCCAGCTCTGAGACTTTGTTTTCTGGGACTGCTCAGAGCTCTGCCAGGGAATCCCCTGGGACACAATGTTCCAGTCCACGCTGTCTCTTCTTGACACCAAATGCTCGCCCAGCCTACTCCTTGCTAGCAGAGAGCATGAGGGAAGATGACCCCAGAGTGATATTTGAACCCTTTCTCATTTCAATAGTGCAAAACTAGTGTGGCAATGAGGAACCTGGAAGGATGGATGGTTGCGTTTCTCCCCAAAGGACCATCGCCAGGTGTCTTCCATTTAAAAAGGGACCGAAGGGCAATTCCCTGGTGGTTCAGTGGTTAGGACTCCGTGCTTCCACTGCAGGGAGCCCAGATTCCATCCCTGGTCGGGGAACTAAGATCCTGCAAGTTGCATGGTGCGGCCAAAAAAATAAACAAACAAGAAATATATATTTTTTAAAAATTAAAAAATAAAAGGGACCAAAGGAGGGCTGCGAAGCCCTGGTGAGGTGGGCTTGCAGTAGAGAAGCAACCAGGAAGAGGCTACAAATTGCATCCTTCCAGCCTGAGTGCCTCCAGTTGGCTCTGGTGCCTGAACTGACTGCCCATTCAAAGCCAGCGCGGGGGAGACCTGGTGAAAGGTAAATGCCTTCCATTTGTTCTCCGTGGTGCTATTAGTAGCACACGGAAAGAATTTGGGTGTCAGATTTTTACCCCAAAATCCTCACTCAGATAATGGGGCATTTTGCTTACATAGCAATCTGCTTCTGATACGATTTCCCTCATGTTTTTAAAGCTCTCCTGCTTCAAGCCTCAGCTAAGCACAGCTTCTATTTCTTTTTCTTCCTCCCTTCTCTCTCCCACCTTGGCCACCATGACAGCAGCTGTTTTCTGAGCTCCTACTAGGCGGAGGCCCCTCCCCACACTCAGTACTTCTTAGCAACCCTTTTGAGACCAGGATCATTATCCACCCAGCTCCGCCACCAGTAGATGAGGCTCTGCAGGTTCAAGGAAGCAAAGACACTGACCCAAGTTCACATAGCTAATCAGGGGCAGACCAAGAGAGGGTCTTGCTTGAAGCCACCAGGCCCCACCCACCATGCTGCCCACTAAGCGCTTCCGAAACCCTAAGTCACTAGCATCTTAGCATTTCACCTGAGCTGCTCCAGTGTATAATCTCTGTGCTTAATCACTCACTACAGACGTGTTAATATTGGCTTGGGGACATTTTCAAGTAGTCTTGGAAACTCCTCTAAAGCATGTTTAATTTTCCCTGAAAAGGGACTGTTTCGAACTCAAACGTGGAGTCAGAGATGTGTTGCCGTTGCTATTATTTAATATATAGATGGTGGGTTATTTAATAGATGGTGGGTTATTTAATAGATGGT
>NW_021703782.1:88115518-88139670 GCF_005190385.1 Monodon monoceros | reverse complement strand
AATAGATGGTGGGTTATATAATATATAGTGGGTTATTTAATATATGGCGGGTTATTTAATATATGGGAGTTATTTAATATACAGTGGGTTATTTAATATATGGTGAGTTATTTAATATATGGTGCATTATATTATAGTGGGTTATTTAATATATGGTGGGTTATTTAATATATGGTGGCTTTTTTTAATTATCCTCTTATTCTTTTATTCAGTATCACCAAGAACTTGCTACATCTACTTCAAGGGAATGATACCAGAATAGATTAATGGAAAATGAAAACAGGAACTGGCCAAGTCAACGCTATTTCACAATTATTTGCTAAAGGAGTTTGCAATACTCGTACTTGCTCTATTACTTTTTCTTGTTGTTGTTCTGTTTCAAATGAATGATTAGCCTGAATTTAAGACATTTTTCACTTGCTGGAATGCCACGTGCCCAGAGGAGGAGAAGGAGGGAGAGGAGAACTCTTTGAAAAATCCAAGTATTAGAAACTTGTGTGAGATCTGCTCTGCTCCAGTTTCCCCTAAATTGGGAAGCTGATTTCTCTGTAACCTCAAAGAGTTTGAGCTGCCTCTTTAGAGAACAGAAAGAACAATATCTCCTTTTAAAGAGAAGCCACTCCAGCCAAGGTGTAGGGGCTGCCCATCTGCTTCATAGTCAGTGGACAAAGGCCGGTGAGCCTTTGAGAACCTCAGTGTCATTATCTCTGTGCCTACGCCATATTTACCAAAAAAGGTTGCTGAGAGACTGATCTATCCCACGTAAGACAAGTATGTGAAAGAGCTTTAAACTCTGCACAATTAAAGTCTGCCCAACCTAGCGAAGGGGAGTGCTCATTAGAGCCATCAACACCATCATGATCCAGAATATAACTTGATGTGCAGGCACAGCCCTGACAGCACCTCCCATGTTTAAACGATACAGTTTGAGCAGAACTAATTCTAATCTGGTCCTGGCAAATGTATCATCTGTGTTCATTTTTATGAGTGATTCCAGGAGTTTGTAATGACTCAGTCAAGGGCTTGGCTTAAACTGACCTTTGGCACTGAGGAGGAAAAAAGACTCACTTTGTCATTCATTCATTCATTCATTCATTCAAGAAACCTTGAGTGCTTTTACAAAGAAGCTCAAACACAAGCCTTTCCATAAGGAAGAACTTAAGCATTTTAGAGGTACCATTTACACAGGCTCTACACATATTAAATATTCATTTACCAAGTCTGGGTGCGAAATTTCTCTGCAAACTGTTAAGGTCGTAGAAATGTGAGGCACTCACTTAATAAATTATTTTGACCTCTGCCTTAAAGCATGTCCCAGAGATGCCTCTCATTCACCTTTGGTCACCTAATTTATGTGCACATAAAGAGTTTTAAATTGTCAAGCATATTTTAAAGTTATGTAACATATTCATTTGCAACGTATCTATTTCAGTGTAGACGTTCTCCAATTCTTTGGAAGCAGTAAAGCTTTTACAATGAATGGAGGTGGATTGGAGGGCAGCACCTCAAAGATGCACAAAGACCTTTTCTGGTGAGGGTACCTGGAGGCAAATGATTCACCACTTTTGCAATGGCCTGAGGTTACTGGAGGGAACTTTCTGGGGGTTGGTCCTTCTGGGGCTTGAATCTTCTTAGAAGATTTTGTTCTACCAGCCTCCCACCCTGACTTGCTCTACCACAGCCTGCACAGACCATGCCTTTTTAGGGGATGTTTGCTAGGTCTCTGGAGACCCAGGAGGCTTTGTCTAGTCTTCTGGGCTTCTCCCCATCCTATCTGCTTCCTGAGTGGGGCAGAGATGCACTGAGAGGAACTTTCGAGCCAGTGAAACCTCACACTTCAGGTGGGATTCACACCCAGTCAAAACTCAAATTGGGGCTTGAACCCACAGGCCGGGACTCGAACCCACTGTCTTTGAATTGAAATCACATACCTGGTCTAAGGACTTAATCAAGCTCAGGTTCTTTATGTCTCAGCACAGAAGGAATTCAGCAAGAAGCAAAGTGATAGGTAAGAAGTGGATTTATTTAGAGAGATACACATTCCATAGACAAAATGCGGTCCATCTCAAAAGGTGAGAGCGGCCCCAGAATATGGGATGGTTAGTTTGCAGGGCTGGGTAATTTCATAGGCTAATGAGTGGGAGGAGTATTCTATTTTGGGGAAGGGGTGGAGATTTCCAGGAATCAGGCCGCTGCCCACTTTTTGGCCTTTTATGGTCGGCCTGGGAACTGCCCTGGCACCTGTGGGGGTGTCATTAGCTGGTGTGTTACGATGAGCACATGCTGAGGCTCAAGGTCCACTAGAAGCCAAATCTTCTGCCATCTTGGGCCTTATTGATTCTGACCAGTCTTTGCCGTGTCCTCAGCAGCTATGTCATTCTTTTAAAGGTTGTGCCCTGGCCCCTTCCCTCCTGTTTCACAAGCAGATGCTGGGATGTCCTGCTCTTCAGACAGTACCCCAGGGTTTGGGGAAAAGCTCTTCCCTGAAAGGACACTGAGAACTGGAGTAACCAGGACATAAAGAGGGTGCGCAACTTTCTAATCTTTAGCAGGAGACAATGGACGCAGAAGAAAAAGAGCACGTGGTCTTTGGGATTATATAGCGGGGTGCTTACACTGAGTTTGTCATTTCATGGTTCCAGCCACTTAACCCCTGTAAGCCTCGGTTTCTTCATCTGTAAAATGGGGAGGATAATAACTCTTACAGGTTTACTGGGAAGACTAAATGAAGTAACTACTCTCTGTAAAGTAACAAATGCAGAAGAGTGGGTCTAAAAATAATGGTCAACACCGTGGCCCACCATAGGCGCTGTCATAAATGCTCATGCAAGCACACGACACCATGAGCTGCTACTCTCTTCCAAATCTGGGGACAATGGGACATGAATGCACTGCCCAGGAAGCATCCTGCTCTGGCCTTTTCCTCCACTTCCATGCCTGTCTTCTCAACTTCAAAGCTTGTTCAAGGCCTCCCATCTGCCTTATACACCAAAAATTGTCTCCCTGTCTTCTTTCTGCCCTCCCTGCCAAGTTCTTGTCCAAAGGTTATCAGACAAGGGCCCCCACCGTTGTTCTCAGTGAGCCCGCCTCACGCCTCCCTTGGGTGCTCCAGCTTGAGCCCGCCTATCTCTCTCCTCAGCTGCAATACCACCTCTTTGCTGGTCTCCCTGCCCCTGCCCCTGCCCCTCCTCCCACCCCACACCCTCCATCTCTACAACCCACAGATCTTATCAAGCCTCCTATTTATAATCTGTGGATTGAGGTGCACATACCCTATGGTCAGGCTGATCCACTGAGTACAGAAAGACAAACGTTAGAACTTTATTTACATATATTTTATATCTCATTTGTTTTCATTTCTGTCTATGAGTATGTTTTACATTTAGAGCTAACATTTCTTGAGCACTTGCTGTGTGCTGAGTCCCCTTGCATTTGTCCTATCAACTCAGACAGTCATCCGAACAACCCTGGGATATCACCCTCATTTTAAAGATGGGGAAACTGAGGCACGGTTATGTTAAGTAACTTACCTGAGGTCACACAACTAATAAGGGGCTGAACCTGTGCTTTTTTTTTTTTTTTGCTGTATGCAGGCCTCACTGCTGTGGCCTCTCCCGTTGCGGAGCACAGGCTCTAGACGCGCAGGCTCTGGGGCCATGGCTCACGGGCCTAGCCACTCCGCGGCATGTGGGATCCTCCTGGACCGGGGCACAAACCCGTGTCCCCTGCATCGGCAGGCAGACTCTCAACCACTGCACCACCAGGGAAGCCCTGAACCTGTGCTCTTAAAATTATTCCAATAAATATGTACACATTGGGATTGAATACTCAAAATATGGTTGTATAATTTTTTTAATTAAATTTAATTTTTTTAATTGAAGTATAGTTGATTTACAATGATGTGTTAGTTTCAGGTATACAGCAAAGTGATTCCATTTTATATATATTCTTTTTCAGATTCTTTTCCCTTATAGGTTATTACAAGGTATTGAATAGACTTCCCTGTGCTGTAAAGTAGGTCCTTGTTGGTTATCTATTTTATATATAGTAATGTGTATATGTTAGTGCCAAACTCCTAGTTTATCCCTCCCCTCCCTTTCCCCTTTAGTAAGCGTTAGTTTGTTTTCTATGTCTCTGGTTGTACAATTTTTAAAGTGTGGGCTAACTCCATGCTCTTTATCTTGGCCTTGCAGAGCTGTTACGATCTGCCTGCTGCCTACCTCTGTACGCTTCTTTCTGAGCACCTCCCTCCCATTATAGAAACACCAGGCTTCAGGCCTCCAAGCCTTTACTGGAGCTGTTATCTCTGCCCGGAATGCCCTGCCCTCAGGACCTGTCAGCACAGGTGAGATTCGAACTGTAGGGGAAATGTGTGCTTTAATGGGAAACTCTGTATTGTTTAAAGGACAGCTTCCAGTTTATCTGATGGATTCCATGGGAGCTATTTTACAACTCTGGAAATTATAGATAACTGGTAGCAATGCCAACTAATTCTTGTTTCTAGACATGTAAATTCCGTTCTGTCCACAGGGGTGCAATTGACTTCTCTCTGGACTGTGAAAGAAGCGGGTTTTGCCTCTATTTGCACGTTCATTTCAATATTCCTCATCTCCATATATGCCAGTTCTTTGGATTCTCCTTTGAACTGGTTATAACATCTGCCTGGTTCCCTCACTGATGAATGAAATAAATGAAATCTTTGGCACATACCTACTCTCTACCTGTATGCGGGTCACGATGCGATCCTTGTTTGAAAATTATCATTTAGTAACAGTGAGCTCTGACCCCGAACCCACGCTCCTTACCCTCATCTCATTCATTTGCTGAAAACCTACTAGTGCCTGGCCCCATGTTGGGTGCTTGAGATCAGGGATGGGTCAAACATGGTCCCTGCCTCCTAGTGACTCCAAGTCAGGCTAGTGGCAGAGGCATAAAGACACAGACAGAAGCTGTGAGATCAAAGTGAGGAGTCCTGAGCTCTAATTGGGAACACAGAGAAAGTTTGCTGAGAATCAAGGTAAAACCTAATATAATGAGTTAATACCACTACAACAAATACTAAAATTCTATCACCCCCAGTTTGGACAAAATATAATTTTATGTTGAATATTACTTGAATTAAGTGAAGTAAACCTTGGCAACATCTGGATTCTCATGAGGTAGGTTAGTAATGATATTTGGCCTGCCCTGTACTTGAAATAATACTATACTTGAAATAATACTATATGCTTTTCCAAAGAACATAGTTTAATATTTCCAAATTCCAGGACAAAACTGCTTAGTTAGATTTATTCAAACAATAGTCAGTCATCAAACAGCCATCCCCGTGGAAAGAAAAATATACACCTAGGCAACAATGGGACCATAAAGCTTTCCTGACACAGGACGAATGGAATGGGAACATGTGTGAATTTGAAATTAAAAGTAAGACGTGCATATATTTAACTGAACTTTGGATTGGTTATCCATATGTAACGTTGTCTCTTCCAAGTCAACTGATTTTATTTGTCTTTGTATTCCAAGTGCCTTGCCCAAATAATTTATCCATCCATTCATCCATCATTTATTCATTCTAAAATCTTCACTGAATGCCTGCTTGGATCTATAGGTACTTGAGGGGGTATATGATGAAAAAAGACTCAGCTCCTTTTCTCGAAAAAGGCGTACAGTCTTGTGGCTAGAGATGGGGGCAGGGCCCACACGTAAATACCCATAGTGCAATTTAATTCATGTTACAATATAGGTTATATTCAAAGTGCTATGAGAACGGACGAGAGAGTGAGAGTGAAGGAGATGGGGAGAACTTGTGAGAAAGGAGGTGCTGTGAGGAGGCAGACAAGTTGACACCAGAGGAGAGACACAAGACTAGGCTGGGCTACAAATACCCAAAATGGCAGCTCACTCCCACTTTCAGGAGTATGTGCGTCAAGAGTGTCATTAAAATATAATTTTCACAAAGCTAAAAACATGATTTTCCTACAAACATAAAACAGTGTCCAAAATGTCTTTCAATTTTTTTCATTCATAAGATGTTAAAGGCAGTTCAAATGAGAATTTAAGGAACTAGGTATTTGTGGGCAATTTAACTTAAAAAAAGTAAGATTCCAGATTGGATACAAAATTAGTTAATAAAGAATAACTTCTGGATTGTTGACGGAAGGGGTCCTGACCTTGCTGAACCTTATCCCCAGTTTCAGTGAACAGGGCTAAATGTCCTACTAAAGACCTACCAGCCTGGGGATTTGTGGGCCCCTCCAACCGAGCTTGAGATGATCCTGGCAAGGGTACTCTTTAGAAGACAAACGGTCTTACCCACAACTGTTTTTTGGATTCCTTCTTCCTATATTTTATGTGAAGGGTGTGGAAGTTTGTAGGAAAGAAGTATTTAGGCATTTGGAGGGGAGCATTCATATTTTAAGGTCCATGGTATCACAGTGTCATAAAAATTATCTGAAACTTGGAATTGCAAGAGAGCTTACTGGGTGTTTTTTCAGTGCAGTTCTGGGCTGTGACCTTTGATTGGCTTTCTACTGACAAGGCTATTTTAAATTCTGTAAGGGCTAAAGTTAGTGTGTAGATTTTTTCTTTTCGTGTTTTGGTTTGGGAGCTTGTTTTTTCGGGGGGGTTGCTTTTGTTTTGGTAGAGATGCAAAACTTCTGACTGTATTAAGCTCACGTAGTTCACGCTGCAATGACCTTTGTGGTATTTCAATGGCACTGGGTTTACCCAATTTGGGTTTTTTTTCTGGTCAATTGTAGCAGCAGTGGTGGGACCAGCAGAATGAGCTGATGTGCCAGATTCCCACTGAGGTCACTCCTCCCCAGAGCTTTGAGAAAATTCAACCAGCACAAAACAAGAAAGAGGCTGGTGGGTGTTTTTAGGAAACAAGAGTTTGTTACGACAGACAAAATAGTTTGGGGCCTGGGGAGGAGGGGGCAAAGTGGTCTGAAGAAGCTTGTGAGTTGTGTTAAGGAGGGTGCACATTCTCCATTCTGGACTTGAATGAAAGGCAAGCATAACCCAGAGGAGTTTAAGCCACAGAGAGACATGGTCCAGCATGACTGGTCCGAAAGATTGGAGTCAAGAAACGCAGCAGGAGGTACAGGGGTTGTTCGGGGCTGGATGATGAGGGCTTGGATATTTTAGAGAAATACTGAGGTGGCAGAATTACAGAGTTGGTAACGAATCATGTGAGGAGTGAAAGGGAAGTTGAGAATCTCTGTGAGGTTTCAAATCTGAGTGTCTGAGGGGAAGGTGTACCATTTAAAATATTAATTAAAAGCAGGTTGAGGGAAAAGGGTGGAAGATGCTGAATTTAGTCCTGGATATAGGGAGCACCAGGTAGGAGCTGAGAATCTCAGTGAACCAGATAGAACGCAGGGAGCCCCTGGGGTCTTTGTTTTCCATGATGGGCCGGCCTCGAAGTAACCTGCACCCTTGAAAGTATTTATAGAAGCAACCCGGTCTAAGGCTCACATGACAATTCTTGCAGAGTGGGAAGCTTCCATCAACCTTATAGTCAATTATTTGTGAGGATTTGAATACCTGCTGTGTTAGGCAAGGGCTGGGCTGCAGTTACTCAGACGTGTTCCTCGTCCTCTGAAAGCTCGTCGTATCTGAGAAGTTAGCAACAGCAGATGAGACGAAGGGTGGGGAGGGGCCCTGAGAGTCACTGGGAGGAGTGCACCCGCCTCCTGGCTGCAGGCAGCTGCTCCCTCCAGGGGCACAAGGTCAGATGGTCACAGGGCTTCTGTGCTGCCTTCATCTGATAAGGAATCACTCACAGGAGGAAGGGGAGAAAGTAACAAAACATAAAGTGGTTTCTGATGTGAGTATTTTGCAGTCCTCTTTGGGTCATTTTAAGGAACAAGCCCCTGTGTTCTTACAGAACTTGGAAATCAACAGCCATAGATGACCTGAGTCATGAAATGTTTAAGGCCTGGACCAGGCTCCTAGAAATCCTTCGGACATTGCTTCTCCCTAAAAGGAAGACAGAACATAGTTTTCCTTTTCCCTTCCCTCTGTTTCTCTCCCCAGCCCTAATCTCCCTCTCATATTCTCTCCCTCCCACCTGCTCCCACCCCTCTCTCGCGCTCAACTTTTTCTTTCTCTCTGGAATGCAGGCGCTAAGAAATAAACTGACTTGATGCTTTTACTCCCTAGTCAGTAGCATAATATCACCAAGGGGTCAGGTTCAGGTACAAGGTCTCAAGCCTTTTAAAGGCTGCATATCTTTTCCAAAAGCCTTTATTGGAGGGAGGCGAGACTCCCCAGTTATCCATCTCTCAGTCTCTCAAAGCCTGCCCCATCCTTCTCCCAAGTGAACATGATTCTCCTTCCTTGAAGCTCACGTAGCCCTTGACCTGCATCTCCCTTTCTTTTCTGCCTCTTATAATAGCAGCGTGCACGGACAGTAAGTCTCACTGTTGGAGCCCTAGTGCCTGGCATAGTTCCAGGAACACAGCAGATGCTCAGCAGTCTTTGACGGAAGTAGGAATTTGTCACTGGGTCCCTCAGCACCTATCATGGTGCTGACCGCTTAGTAGGCTCTCAGTAGTCATCGGCTGGATGTATGGACATAAACGCATCTTTTCTCTCTGATTGACCAGTATTAGATGAGCTATTACTGTACGGTTCCTGTTCCTTCTCCACCTCACCCCCCGCCCCACCCCAAGCCTAATTTAGCACTTTGTACATGGTGAGCGCTGGGCACATATTTTTTTAAGTTATTTCTATGAGGAACTCTCTGTACTTTGCAACTTTCATGTAAGTCTAAAATTATTCCAAAATACAAACTGATTTAAAAAATTAATTTGATCTTCCTTTGGAAATTTTCTTCTGCCAGTAAACCACCAAAACACTCAGGAAGTTCTTTTTACAGCTCTTTCCATTGAGAACCCTGCTTTTTATTTCACAATTTACATAGATTTATTTTATTATTGTTATTTTTTTTGCGGTACGTGGGCCTTTCACTGTTGTGGCCTCTCCTGTTGCGGAGCACAGGCTCCGGACATGCAGGCTCGGCGGCCATGGCTCATGGGCCCAGCCGCTCTGCGGCATGTGGGATCTTCCCGGACCGGGGCATGAACCCGTGTCCCCTGCATCGGCAGGCGGACTCTCAACCACTGCGCCACCAGGGAAGCCCACATAGACTTATTTGAAAAACATTTATATTATCATGTGCCAAGAACCACTCTGGGTCCTTTGTAAATATAACTCATTGAATCCTCATAATAACCCTGTGGTATCGTTATAGGTAGTAGGATTCTCTGTCTACAAATAAACATTGAGGCATAGAGAAGTTAGGTGGCAGTCATTGGGAGGCACAAAGCTGCACGAAGTCTGGTCACGTTAGGATATTAATTCCTTTCCTGGGACTTCTTTATTCATGAGTTGAGAGATGGTCTTGTTCTACTCAGCGTGAACAATCCAGTGTATGAGGTTCTGTCACTGGATGTGACACTATCACGCAGCTCAGAGAGAAAGGCCACCATGTTTGCTTTCCCTGGACACTTCCTAGAAGAAAGAATGATCCCTCTTTCCATCAGTCAGCATGTGAAGCCGACTTCATGTCTACCTCGGCTGCTGAGCCCAGGTCAAAGTCAGCCAAGCTGATGCTCAAGTTACCGCTTTATTCTTGTCGGTATGAGCAAACTCCTAGCTCATCTTCACACCTCATATGTTTTTCTAACTTTCTGAGTCAGCTCATCCATTCCTAAATGTTTTAACTACTCCTTTTATGCTGACCACTCTCCCCAGTTTCTGTCTCCAGACTTCTCTCCGGCGATCTGGCCCTGCATATCATTCTGCCTTGATGTGCAGTTGAAACTGCCATCCCCTTGGTCACCCACGCCGTCTTGGTGGCCTTATCCCCACCTCCTGCCCATCCTCCCACCTGCAGGGTTCAGATACTTCTAACTCTTTCCAACTTGCAGGGCTTCCCTGGTGGCGCAGTGGTTGAGAGTCCGCCTGCCGATGCAGGGGACACGGGTTCATGCCCCGGTCCAGGAAGATCCCACATGCCGAGGAGTGGCTGGGCCCGTGAGCCATGGCCGCTGAGCCTGCGCGTCTGGAGGCTGTGCTCCGCAACGGGAGAGGCCACAACAGTGAGAGGCCTGCGTACTGAAAAAATATATATATATATTTAAATCAAATTAAACCAACTTGCAGCCTTTGTTCTCCTTTCCCTCTTCCTGAAATAAACTCTACCGCCTGGCCTATCTGGTGGATTCCTATCTGTTTTTTCATAATTCACCGCAAATATCTAGTCCTCTTGGTAACCTCCCTTGACATTACTAGAAGTCACTTCTGGGACCTCTGACTGTCAAAGTCATGGATTCTCCATGCCACAAGCTTATTGCCAAGTCTGGTCTTAAATGATTCTGCACAACTTTTCTCAAGATATTTTTTTTAATTGACAAACATTTACATAAACTGAAACTGCACAGATCTTAAGTGTATAATTACATGAGTTTTAACAAATGCAGACACATGAAATAAACACATTAATCAAGAATTAGAACGTTACCATCCGTCTGGAACGTTCCCTCATGCCTGTTCCGCATTTCTACCCTCATAGGCAACCATTGTCCCAATATCTCTCACCAAAGATTCAACTTGTGGTCTTCAATTTTATATGTGTCTGATCTTGCTGGGACCAACTTATCAAAATCATTTTCCATCTTACATATTTTCAGTGTCTCTCCATGGCTTAAAGGCCCAAAGTTGTTTTGGTTTTTTTTGTTTTTTGTTTTCTTTTGCAGTACGCGGGCCTCTCACTATTGTGGCCTCTCCCGTTGCGGACCACAGGCTCCGGACGCACAGGCTCAGCGGCCATGGCTCACAGGCCCAGACGCGCCGTGGCATGTGGGATCTTCCCGGACCGGGGCACGAACCCGTGTCCCCTGCATCGGCAGGTGGACTCTCAACCACTGAGCCACCAGGGATGCCCCTAGGCCCAAAGTTTTTAAGGGCCACCTTCACAATAAATCTATGAAAGAGCCACAATTAACCCCAAAGCTCAGAGGAGCCATGGAACTTGCCCAGGGTGTTGCCCACAGGACAAAGCAGGACAGGAAGATAGAGTTGCTAGTCTCAAAGCCCTACCTCTTTCCTTTCTGAGAAGAATAATATAACATCATCAAAAGTATATGTATTTAGGAGCATCCTCACCCCAATCCCATTCTTAGAAGCTCCTTCCGGTTAGCCCATTTTTCCTCCCACCAGTGTTTTAGGGCCCTCAGGTGAACCCAGAACCTGAGGGTCCACAAATCGCAGGAACCCCAAGCCCAGTACCCATTTTTTTTTTGCTTTGTCCTCTTGCTACCCCTGGCAAATAAGTATCAACTGACCTGCTCTGGACATCCCAGTATTCTTTGATAACCATGCCTTGGAGGAGAGGGGAGAGGTATTTGAGGCATTTAAACATAATTCATATGGTGCTGGAGTCAATTCAATGAAAACTTTTGAGCACCGATTCTATACTAGATGCAGGGAACACGAGGCTGACCAAGGTTCAGTCTGAATTTCAGGGAACTCACAGCCTAGTGAGATAGAGAGATGAGCCAGTATTGCAAACGAGAGAGGCCTTGGCATCAGCTGTCAATTGTGGGACCCCCTTTCTAGAGGAGTTGAGACTAGAAGTTTTCTTGGAGGTGTCAGCACTTGTGATACTCCTTGAAAGTTGACAAATTAGATTTCTATACCTGGAAACGTGTGAGCCAAGTCTTAGAGGTGGAAGAGTACAATTAAGATAACGAGGCAGGACTTCCCTAGTGGTGCAATGGTTAAGAATCCACCTGCCAATGCAGGGGACACAGGTTCAGCCCCTGGTCTGGGAAGATCCCACATGCCGTGGAGCAACTAAGCCCGTGCACCACAACTACTGAGCCCACATGCCACAACTACTGAGGCCCGCGCGCCTAGAGCCCATGCTCCGCAACGAAGAGTAGCCCCCGCTTGCCGCACCCAGAGAAAGCCTGCATGCAACAACGAAGACCCAATGCAGCCAAAAATAAATAAAATTAAAAAAGATAATGAGGCAGTGCCCAGGAGAGCGTGGCTGGAGCCAGAGGCTCATTTGAGGCACTCGTGAAAGATTGGGGTGAGCTTGGTTGGTTGGGACCGGCTCACAGAGGGCCCTGACGCCAGACTGTGGCGAGTTTGACTTCTGATGGGGATCAGTATACAGATTCAGGTTTAAGAGGATGTTGGAGCACTGAGAAGATGGACTGTGGAGGAGGAGGACAGAAGAGGAGGTGTCCTCAGATGAAAGATGATGCAGGCCTACGTGTAGAGCAGGGACAGCGGGGCAAAAGGCACAAGAGTGAGAGACTGGCAGAGAAAAAGTGATGTCTTCGAGGACAACGTTAGCACAGCAGAAAAGAAAGGGGCCCCAAGGCCAGATCTGTAGCTGGCAGCCCCAGGGGCAGAAGAACTCACCGCGGAAGGTGGTGGCACACACCAAGCTCAGGACAAACTGGAGACAAGCGGCGCTTTGGGGGAATTGGCAAGAACAGGGGAGGCGAGTGTACTGTACCACTGGCTCTTCAGCAAGCACACCCGACAAAGTCTGTCAGAATGTTGTTTGTTTTTGTATGTGTTTGCTTTTTGTGTTTTTGTTTTTGTTGTTTTGTTTGTGGTACGCGGGCCTCTCACTGTTGTGGCCTCTCCCGTTGCGGAGCACAGGCTCCGGACGCGCAAGCTCAGTGGCCATGGCTCACAGGCCCAGACGCGCTGTGGCATGTGGGATCTTCCCGGACCGGGGCACGAACCTGTGTCCCCTGCATCGGCAGGCGGACTCTCAACCACTGCGCCACCAGGGAAGCCCCTTTGTTTTTGTTTTTAAGTCTGTGTTGGGCAAACAGCACCGCAGACTCCTGGGAGCAGAAACAAAGGGAATCTCTCTTAAGGTTTAATCAACCACTGCAACAGAAGTTAAAATTGGGAGAACGCACTCCTCCCCTCCTCACAGACCCTCTTCTAGTGGAAAGGGGGCTTCCCAGGGAATCAGAAGACCTGAGTTCCTGTGTTGCCACCTAACTGGGAGACCCGGAGTACGTTCTTGTCCACTTTCTCCACTTTCAGCATCACAGTTCCTGCCTTACCATACTCACAGGCTGGTTTTGAAGATTCAAATGATACTCTAAATGAATGAAGTTTATGAAAATATAGAGTGCTATTCAAATATGAGACAGTCTTGTTACTATTACTGTTACTGTTACTATTGTATGCCGTCTGCCAGGAAGAAAGAAGCCCTGATGTCACCATTCCTTTATACCAGCACCTAGAAAAGGTAAAACTATCACTAGCAAGATCTTGTTTGGCCCCAAGAAAATGTAAATGCCATTGACCCAAAAGCATGACGCATTTTATAGCATGTTTCTAAGTAACAGTTTTCCACAGAAAAGAACAATGTCCCTTGGCTTGAGGGTTTTTAGCAAGACTTACTTATTTTTCCATCTTAAAGAATGTCTAAGGATCTCTGGGAACACCAAATCATCTGTAAATCCTTTCATTTCCTACTAATTATCCACAAAAGTACTTCTGACTGGGCTTCCCTGGTGGTGCGGTGGTTGGGAGTCCGCCTGCCGATGCAGGGGACACGGGTTCGTGCCCCGGTCCGGGAAGATCCCACATGCCACGGCGCGTCTGGGCCTGTGAGCCATGGCCGCTGAGCCTGCGTGTCCGGAGCCTGTGCTCCGCGGTGGGAGAGGCCACGGCGGTGGGAGGCCCGCGTACCGCAAAAAAAAAAAAAAAAAGTACTTCTGACTAATATATAATGGGCTATAACATCCTGAAGAGCATCAAGCTTTCACTCGGACAAATGCTTCTGGGCGACCTAGACGGAGCAGGGAGCCTGAAGCCAAAGGAACTTCAGGGGTGTCCCATCTCATCCTCATGTAGGGTCCCCACCTAAATGGCATTCTGACAAAAGGGGCTTTTTTCAAAGGGGGAAAACTTCTCATGGAGAAAGAAAACCAGATCATGTGCTGGGGGTGGAAACTTCTTGGCTCTGTCTGTACCACGCACCTGTTGAGCACATACCCTACCTTCACCATCACCACCCCCAAAAAGAGCCTCTGGTCCATGCACATGGGGACTAAACAAGGTGCCCACATTCTAGGAGTTTGCAGAGTTTCTCAGGGTTATTGCAGAGCAAGCTCTTGACTATTTATCTCTGCTCAAAAAAGCCTTCATTGTGGGGACTTCCTGCTCGATTTCATTTTCAGTCAACGAGAATGTGACGTCATGACTTCAACATCAGTTCAATAAGATCATTCTGCCACTTTGTGCCAGACACACTGCCCTAGGCCCTGGGGAAACGGGATATATACGGCCCCTGCCCCACGGTACTTACAGTCCAGTGTATGAAATTGACTGTGTTCAAGAGTAAGATGGGACCTGACAAATGAATGGATAAAGAAGTTGTGATATATATACACAATGGAATATTACTCAGCCATTAAAAAAGAATGAAATAATGCCATTTGTGGAAACATGGATGGACCTAGAGATTATCATACCAAGTGAAGTAAGTCAGACAGAGAAAGACAAACATCATACGGTATCACTTATACGTGGAATCTAAAAAAATGATACAAATGAACTTATTTACAGAACAGAAATAGACTCACAGACATAGACAACAAACTTATGGTTACCAAAGGGGAAAGGGAGAGGGGAGGCATAAATTAGGAGTTTGGGATTAACGTATACACACTACTATATATAAAATAGACAAACAGCAAGGACCTACGGTATGGCACAGGGAACTACATTCGATATCTTGTACTAAGTACACCTGAAACTAACACAACATTGTGAATTAACTATACTTCAATTTAAAAAATGGTGAAAATTTTTAAAAAAGAGTAAGACAGGACCATTGAAAATCCTTTCTGTTTTCAAATTCACACTTTTTTTTTTTTTGACTGCATCAGGTCTTAGTTCTTTGCAGCACACAGGCTTCTCTCTAATTGTGATGCACAGGCTCCAGGGCGCGTGGGCTCTGTAGTTTGCAGTACGTGGGCTCTCTAGTTGTGGCTCGGGGGCTCAGTAGCTGCAGCACGCGGGCCCAGCTGCCCCACCGCATGTGGGGTCTTAGTTCCCCAACTAGGGATCAAACCCGCGTCCCCTGCACTGGAAGGTGGACTCCCAACCACTGGACCACCAGGGAAGTCCCCAAATTCACACTTTTTGAATGACACACATCTCACATGTTTTTTTCCATTTGTTTGTTTTTAAAAATCATGGTTACTCGGGCTTCCCTGGTGACGCAGTGGTTGAGAGTCCGCCTGCCGATGCAGGGGACACGGGTTCGTGCCCCGGTCTGGGAAGATCCCACATGCCGCGGAGCGGCTGGGCCCGTGAGCCATGGCCGCTGAGCCTGCGCGTCCGGAGCCTGTGCTCCACAACGGGAGAGGCCACAACAGTGAGAGGCCCGCGAACCGCAAAAAAAGAAAAAATCATGGTTACTCTTTTGCCCACCCCGAATGAAACAAGGAATTGAGAAAGAATCAGGTTAACCTGACCCATGTGTACAGAGATGCTGGACAATTACAACTCCTCACATCTGCATAGGAGACAGGATGTTCTGTCCTGCTGCCTATAGTTGTCAGATTAACCTAAACCCATCAGAAAGCTAACTGTCCTCAGCCAACTCAGCAGAGGCTTCAAGTTACAGCATAGGGAAAGGCAAAGCACAGAATAATACTATGATAAAAAAAAAAAGTTTGGTAGGAGAAAAAAAAGCATTTTAAGTGAGTGTTGGGCAAAGTCTTGCAAACTTATATGAAGGATACACAGGGGAATCCTTCTCAAGGTTGACCAGACCAATTTTACCCTCCCTTAAAAAAACTGGCATAGACTGAATGAGCTAGTTGGAGCCTTAGGTTTCATTCCAAGAAACTGGCAGTGTCTCTCACCACTGATCTCCCTAAATTGATGGATGGTAGCAATTATATAGAGTTATTTATGTAATGTGTTGTAATAGCAGCACACGCTGGCTGTCACTTTGACCCAGACACCCCCTCTCCCAATTATAAAGAAACCCTATCACAGAACTGCCTTCAACAAGGGGCTAAGAAGAGGAAAAAAATCTCTTCAGCCCACCTCTCATGGAAATAGAAACTTTGAAGGCCTTAGAGGAAATAATGTCCCTTCTGTAGGAATACTTAACAAGTATTGTTCAATATTAATTTGTCTTTGTGGTTTATCAGTCCATCTGGGCATTTCTCCCTGCTTGTCCTTGTAGCAAGCAAAGATGAATAATTTAAAGCCTGAATGCCATTCTTTCACTCAATGGGTATTTAATGACTGTGTATTAAGTACAGAGCGCTGGTCTATTCTCTAGGGGGATGCAAAGGTGAACCAGGGCTCCTGTGCTCAGAAGCAAGGTGCCTGATGTCTTCAAGATAAGAACAGGAATAACAAGCTCAATAATCACAGCTCTCATTTACTGAGCACCCACTGTGTACCAGGCGTTGCACTACGTGCTTTAACACACAATCCCTTATAACCCCCAGTGAGGCCGTCCTCCTCTCCTGTCCTCCCACCTTTAACCACTGATTTCTTTGCTCTTCCTTGAGCATGTAGGTGTGCTCCCACCTCAGGGTCTTGCACTGTTTCCTCTCTCTGAACAGCCCTCCACCCAGAAATCCATGGCTCACTCACTCATTCATTCAGGTTTCAGCTCAAATATCCCTTTAACTGGCAGGCCTTTCCTGACCACCCGAGGTAGAGGAGCAGCGTCTTCACCTTTCCCCACTTGTTTGCCTCCAGAGTATTTGTCACTTCTGACAAATTAGAGATCGCTTTGAAATTGACTAGGAATCAGATAGTGGTACAGTCACACCACATGGCAATGTGATAAAAACCCCTGAATTGCACATTTTAAATAGGCGAATTTTATAGTATGTGGATTATATGGCAATACAGCTGTTTAATAAAGTAATAAACTGAAAAGAGTTTATTATCTCTTTCTCCCTCTCTTGGAGGCAAGCAGGACTCTGTTCTCTTCCCAGTTTTTTTTTTTGTTTTTTTTTTTGCGGTATGCGGGCCTCTCACTGTTGTGGCCTCTCCCATTGCGGAGCACAGGCTCCGGACGCGCATGCTCGGCGGCCGTGGCTCACGGGCCCACATGGGATCCCCCCGGACCGGGGCACGAACCCGTGTCCCCTGCATCGGCAGGCGGACTCTCAACCACTGCGCCACCAGGGAAGCCCTCTTCCCAGTTTTATTCTTGGGGCCGAAAGAAGCAAGGAGCACAGAGTCATCATTCAATAAATATTTGCTGAATGAATGAACATGTGAGAAGGAACGTTGAAAACTGAAAAAAGCATTGATTTGCCCCAAGGATATTAGTATTTTTTTTCCCATCAATGAAGATTGGTTTCTTCTAGAAGTCAGATCAGAATAAGTCCTGGAACCTTTTGTCTGCTTCTCAAGGAATTAGTTGGGCTTCTAGATTTCTTTTTTTTTTTTTTTACTTTTTTTTTTTCAGTCAATTGCCATGTCATCAAACTGAGAAGTGATAAAAACACTTAACTGATATACCTTTCTAGATTCACACACTAGCTCTGCCAATTGTAGTGTATGGCCTCAATGAAATCACTTATTTTTTTAACCTCAGTTTCCACATCCGTAAAATGGGGATCATAATATCTTACTGAGTTCTTATGAGGATTGAATAACAGAATATACATGGACTATCCTAGCAGCTTCTAGATGTATAATAAACAGCCAAGAAGTGTTTTCATATCTGCCAAAGCATCTTGAGGATATTCAATTTTAAACCGAGGGTGCAAAAACTTCACACACACACACACAGACACAAAAACCCACATCTCAAGACATGTGAACCTGGATTTTAAAGCAACAAGAAAATGCCATGACTGCCCTTCCATTGGGTGTCTAGTTACGTCCCCACCTCACCTCCCATCGTCATGAATGTGGACCTCTTGACTTCCACACCATGGGCATTGTTCAGCACAGCAGAGTGGAAGAGGTGCTGGCTGACCTAGGTTTGAACCTGAGATCTGCCTCTTTGTAACACTGAGCAAGAAGCTTGATTGCTCTGATTCTCAGTTTCCTTGTCCATCTGATAGGAATCACTTTCAATTCTCCCCCCATCCCCTTTCTTGTTGAGTCAAGGTGGAATGAAGTAACAGACACGCAAACACAGCACACATTCCTAATAATCGAAGTGCCTTCTATTCCCCACCCCCGCTCACCGGATGTCAGAAAGGCTTTCTTTCATTCGTGCCTTCAGTCATTCAGTATTTAATGGGTACCTCCTCTACTGGGCTTTGAGGAAACAAGGGTTAGTAAGACAGCTGTGATCGTGCAATACTCCCCTTGCAGAGCACAGAGTCTGCAAACCCCAGGTGAAAGAACTCTCTCTTCTGCCTTTGGGCCACCTTCCAAGTAGGAGCAGTAAGCCTTGGGCTCCGGAGGAGGGAGCAGCCCTCTAATCCTTCCTCTCCTTCCCTCTCCAGGGTTCCGGAACTCTAGGAGTTGGAATTCCTGGAAGGAGGAACTTTTAGTCTCTCCCCATGATCACACAAATGAACCAAGGCAAACCATCCCTCCAGCTCCCAAGAGTCCTGGATTCCTTGAAAGGATAAAATCTGATTCCTGGCCCCAAAGTCCAGTGGTACAAGAAGTTGGACTTCTGTTAGCCCCAGTCTCAGGAGGCATCAAAGGAACATCAGATTAATTATCCACACTTGGAAATAGGATCCAGCTATTATTGGGATGACGAAGAACCACCATGGAAGTACCATTCCAGTGAACTTTTTCTGCAATACTGAGATTTTCATTCCAAGAAGGTAGTTATTCCATCTTCCACGGACCAATAGCCTCATTGGAAACAAAGGTATCAATCCTCATGGGTAATCAGTGATTTAAAGCTTGGAGTAGGGGAATTCCCTGGCAGTCCAGTGGTTAGGACTCTGCGATTTCACTGCTGAGGGTGCAGGCTCAATCCCTGGTCGGGGAACTAAAATCCCACAAGCCACGAGGCACGGCGAAAAAAAAAAAAGAGAGAGAGAGAGAGAATACAAGTAATACAAAATCGTTAAAAATGAATAAATAAATAAAGCTTGGAGTAGAATGGACAGAATTTGACTCCCTGACTCTCTTTGTAAAGTCCTGTGCGAGTATCAGGGCACTCTTACTGCTTGCCCTTAATCACAATTTGGTAGAAGAAACACATCCCTCCTTTCAGGAGATGCCGCCTGTACTGTGCTTGAGAAAGAAGCAGCCACCCCCGCTCCCGGTCTTTGTCATCAGCTTTGACTTCTTGGCCTTGAAAGATGTCTATGCAGGCTGTCACAAGGCTCCATTGCTGTGTAGCATTGTATGCCTATAAACATAGATGCTTAGATCTGCTTTCAGGGTGTGTGCTCATAGTCCGGAATATAATATTTGCCACATGGATCAATTTCTTTCCTGAAAACCTCAGATTCTTTCACATCTAATAACAAATTATTTTACAACAGATTACCGCATGCATTATCTTAATTTTTATAACAATCCTGTGAGGTAGGTATAATCCTTTTTTACAAAGGAAGAAACCAAGACTTAGTAATTTTATGAGGAATAAAATCAAGACTCACATCCAGGTCCTCAGGTTTCAAATCTAGTATTTTCCATCTAGTCCACACTGTCTTGCAACATTTTCCTGGAGTCTTCTTGGAAATTAAACATGTACATATAATATGTATATATAAATAAAGATATATATGTTTGCTCTTATTTTATGGGCAATCATGAGAAACCAAGGCACCAGTTAGCCATGATGCAACAGAGAAGAGTACTCACTCCTTTTCTCTGCCTAGCCCTTTTGTAGTAATCATGGAAATTTAAAGCAGTTTTAATGACTTGAACTTGCTTTAGAATGCTCAGTCTCCATCGGAAAAATTGGTATGGATTCTGTTTTCTATATTTGTAGGTGAATCACTGGAAGACTGAGAGAGATCCCTAGGGAGGGAAAGGATCTGGGGCTTCCAGTCACAGGCAGAACCACGCATGAAGAGCAAGCTTACTTAAGGAGTGCCCACAGAGCCAGCCAAGCTCCACTGGGGCATAAGAGTATATGCACACACATTTTCTCTTTCTTTATGGGTTTAGGCAATAGATGGGTTCCAAAGAGTTGCATGAAATCACGTGTTCATCAAGTCACTCAGTACATAGTTGTAACAGGGATAGTCTTTTGGGGAAAAATACATAATTGTCTTTTCTCTCCTCTGACTCCACACTTCTTTGTTCATGATCTTCCCTCTATGCACGTCTGTTCCTCTTCTGAAATATCTTTCTTGAACTACTGGCTCCTAAATTTCCTAGAATACAGGGTTATAGAAGAATAAAACAGGATTTTTAAGTTACCACATTCCTGGTTTAGAAAGTTTAACCAAGTTTACATACTCAGGAAGTCAATGTTTATAACGCCCTACTGAGATTCAGCCCAGAGAAAAGCATCACCCACAGAGCTCAAAGCTCATGGACAGCAGAGCTCAGGTGCCCCACATTCTGACCATCTAACAACCCAAATTGCAAAGTACATGGAAGATTCTGGAGGAACCTGCTGGAGAATGGGCTTATCAACAGCCCCTATGAACATTCCCTGTCCTCTTACTTCCCATACACCCCTCAAGGCTCAAGGAGCAAGGATTAAGGAAAACAGTTTCAAAGCAGAAAAGGAAATGCCCACTCTTCCCCCAGGCTCATCTCATTGCCGAGGAGCATCACACTGTAGGGTTGTGGAAGGCCTGAGCCCCCAGCATTACTGAAACCTCCAGCTGATGCCTGGAAATTTCAGAGCGAGTGTGGCATGGGGTTGAGGACATAGGCTCGAAGTTGAATCGCTTCAGTCTGAATTCTAGCTCCATCACTTATTAGCTGTTTGACCCTGAGAATAATAACAGTGTCAACCTCACCGTGAAGATTAAATGAATTAACCTGTGTAAAGTATTTGGAAGAGTCGTTTGACACTTCATAGTGAGTACTTCATAAATGTGAGCAGAGTATGGTGGAGTGGCCCCAAGGAAGTTGGGATGGAACCCAAAGCGTTGTCTACTGGGAGTTTCCTCCTTGTCCCTCCCTCGAAGGCCCAGCCCGCAAACTGACTCTTCTCTTAGAAGACCCCCTCCCTTGGGTTAATCTGCCACTAGGAAGTCCTTTGTGGGGGGGTGGGGGGATGACTCCTTAAGTCCCTGTGGTGTTTTCACCCTCTTAAATTCCCTCCCCCCATATTCTACAGTTGACTGTGGCCTCCTTTTCCCCTCCAGTCCCCTGATACGACTTGACTGAGAACTCAATGTAGCTTTCTCCACTTTCCAACCTGAAACTACTATCATTTAATTTTCTTCAAATAGTCCAAGACTATGGTGATGAAAAAAAGAAGGCATTTCAATAATACTACACTCCTTTTTACTAAGAAAGACAACAAAATTCAACATGCACACACTTGTCTTTATTTAAAACCTCTTCCATAGTATATCTGACATCTGTGACAGCTTTTCCTGCTCAATATTTAAAAACAGCTTAATCCCTCTTTTCAAAGAAAAGCTTCCCTAAGGACCAGCAATTCACTGCAGTGTCAAAATGAGGTGAAGTATGAAAATAGCTCCAACTGGCAACACATCCTCTCAACATATGTTTGCTACCCAGCAAAGTGTAGCAAAAAGAACATGGATTGAAAATCAAAAGACCTAGATTTTCAGATCATTGTTTCCTCTCTTTATGGTTTGCTATGTGACATTGGATATGGAATTTTCTCTCCCTGGATTCAGCTTTTCAATTTCAAAACAAGGGGCTTAAAGGAAAAACAGTGGCCCGCCTTCCCTTCCCTTCCCTCCTTCCTTCTCTTCCTCTTTCCATCTTACTCTTCTCCCTTTCCTTCTCCTTTTTCTTCTTCTGTCTTTCTTCCTTTTTTTTTTTTCTTTCAAGCAGTAGAAATCCCCTCCCTCCCATTAAATGAAGTCTCATCCACTTGGTCAACATCTTAAACATGAAGATAGAGTTGCTCTTTGAGATGCTTTCCTCGTTGGTTTCCCTCTTGACTTCAGGAGTGTATCTGGTAGCTAACTAGCAACATAGGTCTCCTTAGGATGAGTTAAATTCTTAGCATATAATAGGGGCTCAATAAATATTAACCTATTGTTATCACTGGGAAGCCCAATGTCCCACCCAACGCCTATGGTCCTGGAATAATGATTAAGAGCACACCCTTTCATTCTCAAAAGGTTCTGGTTTGGGTAATAATCGTACGATTATTTATTACCATCTCCTGTAGTCACCTCTCCAGTTTTGATTCTGGAGCTCTCAAAACATGCATGAGTCTATTGGTTGGGTCTTAGAATCCCACAAGGGACTGTAGACAAGTTTTTAATGTTAAGGCATAAGGATGTGGTTGGTGTCATGGCACAGGTAGGTGAGCAGCTCACAGACATAGAAGAAACATTTATTTGATGCTTTGATACTTCACCAGGGGAGAGGTCCCCTCAACCCAGTAACTGGCAAGTTCCATGAGCATCCACATTTGGAGTCAGAGTGGACAAGAGTTCTGAAGGAAGCCAGTTTCCCAGGATGTGTTTGGAGTCAGCAATCCATCATTCATTTCATGTCTCCTGCAATCCTGGTGTTTCCTTTCCTAGTTGAACACAGACATGAACTCTTCACTCATACTGTTGGGATTCAAGCGAAACAAAACACTTGAATTGTAAATTCAGAGCTGGGACTAAGTGAACGCTGACCTTAAGAGTGTATAAAGAAAATGTGTGTGGAGGTGTGTATTGTGTGTGATTGTGTGTGTTTTGCGGTTATAAGCAAGTAAATCCGTTACAAGCCAACAAACACTTGTGGACTTTTTTTAGTGTTAGTGATTCTGTTCCCAAACCATTGGCTTATTTGTACAATTGATTAGTCTGTTCATGGAAAGTGAACCACTTCAAAACTGTGTTCTAGGCTTCTACAGCAGCTTTGAGAACAAGAGATTAAACACAAGCATCACTTATCACTTGGGCAGGCTCAACAAACAGCATTTTGGAGTGTTAACAGCCCTTAATAAGGACTCTCACTGGTGTTAGTTAAACAAACAGGCATTAAGGTGAAGAAGGCACTCCGTGGCCCATCTCCACATTGACTGACTGTTATTGGGTTGGCCTTGGCTGACACTCCTGCACATTCCCACCCCGGCACATTCTGATGAGAGCGGGTAGTATTTGCCACCCAGGAAATAGAGGTCTTATTGTTTAACCGCCCCCCCCCCCGCCCCCAGTGACACAGGTGGCTGTCAACAGACATTGTGCCACTTTCAAATGTTAGAGGTAATCTTGGAGATGGAATTTGGATGTTTAAATATTGGCATTTCTAGAATATTTTCATGACTTATAGCATCAGTGGGGCAGAAAGTTTAGAAAAATCAGTGACCCTTAGTGACTGTATCTGTGAACAGCTACTCATCTCCTTGGGAGGGAGGAGAAGGGCTTATGTTGGTGGAAGGGTTGGGCAATATAAAGGTTTTTGTACAAATGACTGTGCCATTTTAGAGTTGGATCTACACTCAAAGCTGGGCTGCCTTTAGTTCTGTTTTAAATAACCTGGAATTTAAGCAGGGGTGATGTAAACCGTCTGTACTCCATTTTTCCCACAATTGATAAAACCCCACCCATTCTCCCAGGTCCGTCTCAAATAACACTCACCTCCTCTGGGCAGTTTTTTTCTCACTCCTCTCTCCTCTGACCCCATCAGGGGAAATTATCTTTTCTTCTCTGAATTCCCACAATACAAACCTCAGCTGCACACAAGTCATTAGAATTGCTTGCAAACAATACAGGTCCTCTACTCCAAAGACTGGAAATCCTGGCTACATATTTGAATTCCTTGGGGGCCTTTAAAAAATGCTCTCCAGGGGCTTCCCTGGTGTTGCAGTGGTTGAGAGTCCACCTGCCGATATGCAGGAGATGCGGGCTCGTGCCCCGGTCCGGGAAGATCCCACATGCCGCGGAGCGGCTGGGCCCATGAGCCATGGCCGCTGAGCCTGCGCGTCCGGAGCCTGTGCTCCGCAATGGGAGAGGCCGCAACAGTGAGAGGACCGCGTACCACACACACACACACACACACACACACACACACACACACACACACAC
>NW_021703782.1:88032823-88115508 GCF_005190385.1 Monodon monoceros | reverse complement strand
ACACACACACACACACACACACACACACACACACACACACACACACAAATGCTCTCCAGGGACTTCCCTGGTGGCGCAGTGGTTAAGAATCCGTCCGTCAATGCAGGGGACACGGGTTCGAGCCCTGGTCCCGGAAGATCCCACATGCCGTGGAGCAACTAAGCCCATGTGCCACAACTACTGAGCCTGCGCTCTAGAGCCCGCAAGCCACGACTACTGAGCCCGTGTGCGACAACTACTGAAGCCTGTGTGCCTAGAGCCCGTGCTCCGCAACAAGAGAAGCCACCACAGTGAGAAGTCCGCGCACCGCAAAGAAGAGTAGCCCCTGCTCGCTGCAACTGGAGAAAGCCAGCGCGCAGCAACGAAGACCCAACATGGCCAAAAATAAGTAACTAAACTAAAAAAAAAAAAAAAAAAGCTCTCCAAGTGATTCCTATATGCAGGCAGAGTTGAGAACCACTGCTTTTCTCCAAAGATATTCTGATTCCATTTATTTGGAGTAGGGGCAGGAATTTTAATTCTTAACCAGCATCTTGGGGCTGGCTCCCAGTTCACATTTGAGAAATACTGCCATGGCCCTTGGGCTCTAAATGGGGCCTGATAACTAACAGCTTAACATTTGCTTTATAAGGAGTGTACATCCTGGAAACTGGAGGATAGTTTAACCTTCTAAGCATCACAGTGCTATTTACATATGCAAGAGTGGAGGTAAACGCTGAGACAGAGATGAATTGTTCTATTCCTGAAAAAGAGAAGGCTGAATATGTGGGGTTAGGGAGGGGAATTGTTACTGGGATGGAGGAAACTGGGGTCAATAAAGCCGGGGAAAGGGGAAAGCAGGAAACCCATGACTGGGGCCCATGACCATGTCCCAGAACCAACGTTGAGGAGTGGAAATATTTCAGGAGAATGTTGTAAATTGTTTGCTCCAAGATGTGCGAAGCAATCTCCCTCCTCCACCTCCCGTTAAAAATCTTGAGTAAAGAGATGCTGGGAGCATTTTCCACATTGGCAAAAGTGGAAACAGCGAGACCCTGGAAGAAACAGAGTACAAGGATGAAGCACAGCTCACATCTGGCTGATGTGTGTGGGTCTCGTAGCCTAACTCAGCCTGTTACACAAAACAGGTGTTCAACAATGCGAAACAAATGAAATAACTACTGGGAAAAAGCTGAGAAGGAAGACCATGGTTCCTACCACCACAAAAGACTGACAAGTGTAGAAACAGAAATGAAGTGACCTTTGCCTTAGTGGTTTGCAAAGGCAAATCCTGACCTCCTTAACTTCAAGCTAACACAGTACATGCGTGTCTGCTGAGAAAGAGCAAAGCAAGTTTAAAGCTTCTAGAGCCAAAGAACCATCCATGTGACATTCGTCTGGCTTTGGGTGTCTGGCTATTGTTAGTGTTTTGGAAAGTTTGGGAAAAAAAAAAAAATTAAAGGAGGCAACTGAAAATACACAGAGAAAACTTCCTCATGTACCACATATCCTGACGTGCATCGCATTGACCTAAAATCAAGTAGAGCAGGGGACGTCCATACGACCCAGCTGATTGAGTGCAATTTTGCCCTGAGTCCCATCTGTTCTAAGCCAAAGTGACAGACATGGCCTGTGGCTTCTACTTACCGTTCAGATTCACACAGCTGAGCAGCAACTCTTCTTTCTTCTGCAAGTTATTTCACTTTGCTTGGAAGCTGTGTTTATCTCTAAACCAACAGAGTTCACCTTGATGACTTTAGATACAACTGTCCTAAGACCAGCACTGACACAGAGGGAGACCTGAGGGAAAGCGAGGAGCAAGTATTTTCCTTCTCTAGGGCTATTGAGGTGGGGTAGACATCCTTTGTTTCTGTCTGTCCAGCACGCTTACTGCCTTTGGACAACTCTCTTCTTCATTCTGTGTCATCCCAGCAGAGGTGCCAATCTCCACATGTACCAGAATCCCCTTCCTGACCACAGGGTAGGTCCTGTGACTCCAGATTAGCCAATCTCAATGCTCTAGGCCTCCAGCCACAGTGATTGATTGGTCTTGCTTGGAACAGACAACTACACCTGGACCAAAGTCTTGCCTGGGTTGATAAATGGGCATTGGAAGTTAATAAGCTGGAAAACGTGAATCTGGAGCTGCAGGTGACCAGAGCCACTCCCATAGGCTAGAGCCAATACCTAGAAGGACCCTGAGCTAAGGGGTAAAGAGAGGCTGGGCCCTGGCATCACTGTTGGAACCCCTGAATCCAGCTGTACCTGAAAGTAGGTCATCTTTGGACTTGCCAGTCTCATGAAATTTCATTTGTTTATTTATTTATGCTTAGGCTAGTTTTAAGTTGGGTTTCTGTAACTTGCAATGGAAAACGTTGTAACGAACATAAATGAATATGTTTATTCATATAAATTATTGTTCATAATAAATGTTTATATTCAAGTAAACATGAAGCAAAATGGAATCATCTCTTTAGTTATTGGTTGAACACCTATTCAGAGCCAAGACCCGTACCAAGGCAGAAGGCGTATATCTCATTTGATGTCCTACTTAGCAAATGAAGACATCTGCGGCTTGGAGAGGTTGCTTGATGTTGACAAAAATCACTGAGCTCGGGCTTCCCTGGTGGCGCAGTGGTTGAGAGTCCGCCTGCCGATGCAGGGGACGTGGGTTCGTGCCCTGGTCCGGGAAGATCCCACATGCCGCGGAGCGGCTGGGCCCGTGAGCCACGGCCGCCGAGCCTGCGCGTCCGGAGCCTGTGCTCCGCAACGGGAGAGGCCACAGCAGTGAGAGGCCCGCGGACCGCAACAACAACAACAAAAATCACCGGGCTCATCAGTGGAGAAGCGGGGACACTAATCTACACTCGGTTTACCTTCACTTCCCTCTGTGCTCCCAAAGCGAGAACAGATAGGGCAGCCTAACTGTTTGGGATTAGCGACTCTTCTATGCTTATTTAGTTAACAGAATGCCAACACTTCCCTGTGAAGCTAAGCCCTCAGTGCAGTTCCTTTTGTCCTACACGAGACTCTGAGCTTCCCAAACAGGCTCTTGAGGGAGACAGCCCAACCTGGAAAACCAGTGGCCACCCTACTGGTCAGGTGGGCTGCCCATGCCACACGCCAGGTCATCAGAAGAGGGTTGCTCTGCAGTTAGCTCTTGCTGGCTGAGAGCTGGAGCGGGAGACCGTGAGTTTCATCCAGTACCAGCCACTTTCTTGGTCCGCAGCTCGACCAGCCTTCACTGAAGTGGGGCACCGGAGGAGTGAGACGGCTCTGATACGTTAGAAACAGGAAGTGAGCATATCCAGGTTCATCCCCATATTTGGCTAACATTGCCCATCCTCCCTCTCCTACTTCCCCTTGGAAGCAGCAGGGGAATCGTAGCCAAAGGAATACATTCCAAAGGCCCATTAATGAGGTTTTCTTTTGTTTGAATGTCAAATCCCATTCCCAGTTTTGTTTTGTTTTGTTTAGTATTTTTGCGGTACGCGGGCCTCTCACTGCTGTGGCCTCTCCCGTTGCGGAGCACAGGCTCCGGACGCGCAGGCTCAGCGGCCATGACTCACGGGCCCAGCCGCTCCGCGGCATGCGGGATTCTCCGGGACCGGGGCACGAACCCGCGTCCCCTGCATCGGCAGGCGGACTCTCAACCACTGCACCACCAGGGAAGCCCCCATTCCCAGTTTTGAAAAATGCCTGGTTTCCCTTATTTAAATTCTCATCCGAGCTTTGAAAATGCATGAGCGTAGCCCTGCACCACCATTCATGGCCTCTGTGACTGAGCAAGTTGCATCATCTCTCCAAGCCTCAGTCTCCTCTTCTGAAAATGGGTACGGTGCTACCTACCCAAAGTTATCACAAGAATCTAACAAGGTGATGTGCCATCCCTCCTCCTGATGCCTGACACGTGGCAGAGTCTCCATAGTGGTGAATATTGGCAGGGTTTCCCCAGAGCGTTCACAGGAACAAACTTACTGCGCACCAGGCGCTGGCTCCTCTGCCTTATTTTGAGTTGCTGCCTGTTAAATAGCCAATTTCTTCCAAATGAGGCAGGAAGTGAGTGATGGTTTTTCCCGTTTGCCATATTTCATGACCCTAGACTCCCCACAAATAATCACTGGCCAAATAGTTGTGGGATTAATTTATTAATTATTTATTAATTTATTAATTATTAATCCCACAATAGTGTGGGATTAATACTGTCTGTCTTACAGTTGCTGCAAGGACTAAATGGCTCGTAAGAGGAGGTCAAGAAATGGTGGCTATTGACTATTATTTACATTTATTAACTTGAAGAGATAACAGAGTCTTCTCCTCCACGTAGAAGGAACGGGGGAGAAGGATTACTGGTACATCTATGTGCTAGATGCAGCAGAGCTATCCCAAGGCGCAGGATCACTACCCCAGCTTAATAAACAATCGTGCGAATTACTATGATGCTAATGTTTACTGTGAGTTAATTGTGGGTGCTGTGATGATACAAGAAATATCTTGGAAAGCATGTGTGGAGGTCTCAGGCTTCAGGAACTGCTGTTTCACCTCCAGCTGAAGCCCCAGGGCCCTGAGTCAGGTGCAACAAAGGAGAGGGAGATGAAAGTCCTCAAAAACTTTCTAAAGTTGCAGCCTTTGGGGAATGTAAATTGATACAGCCACTGTGGAAAACAGTATGGAGGTTCCTTAAAAAACTACAAATAGAACTACCGTATGACCCAGCAGTCCCACTACTGGGCATATACCCTGAGAAAACCATAATTCAAAAAGAGTCATGTACCACAATGTTCATTGCAGCTCTATTCACAATAGCCAGGACATGGAAGCAACCTAAGTGTCCATCGACAGATGGATGGATAAAGAAGATGTGGCACTTATATACAATGGAATATTACTCAGCCATAAAAAGAAATGAAATTGAGTTATTTGTAGTGAGGTGGATGGACCTAGAGACTGTCATACAGAGTAAAGTAAGTCAGAAAGAGAAAAACAAATACTGTATGCTAACACATATATATGGAGTCTAAAAAAAAAAAAAAAAAAAAGGTTCTGAAGAACCTAGGGTCAGGACAGGAATAAAGAGGCAGACTTGAGGACACGGGGAGGGGGAAGGGTAAGCTGGGATGAAGTGAGAGAGTGGCATGGACGTATATACACTACCAAATGTAAAATAGATAGCTAGTGGGAAGTAGCCGCATTGCACAAGGAGATCAGCTCGTTGCTTTGTGACCACCTAGAGGGGTGGGATAGGGAGGGTGGGAGGGAGGGAGATGCAAGAGGGAGGGGATATGGGGATATATGTATACGTATAGCTGATTCACTTTGTTATAAAACAGAAACTAACACACCATTGTAAAGCAATTATACTCCAATAAAGCTGTTAAAAAAAGAAAAAAGTTGCAGCCTTTTTGGCTACATCTCACATTCTGTCAAGGCCCGGGGCATACCCTGCACATCCACTTCTGGAGTGGATGGGTCACCCGGGTTCTAGACAATCACAGGGGCACTCGAGCTCAGGGAACAGCCTCTCCAGGACTGCCCCACCCTTCCTTATGTGGACTAGGAAGGCAGGGGTCCTGGGAGGAGAGGTCCCCTCTGAAAATGTTTCTGCCAAGGTGGAAGCATCAAGGACAGTGATTTCCAATCCCTAATGTGCGCTATGGTTAAAATGCAGATTCCCATTCAGTAGGTTGGGGGTGGGCCCTGAGGGTCTACATTTCTAACACACTCTCAGGTGATGCTGAGGCTTCCAGCCCAGGAATCACATTTTGAATAGCAAAGCTCTAGGACATAGGAAGTTCCTAGTAAATGTTTGCTGATGAATTAGTTGTAGATAAATTGATGAATGAACATACAAATGAATAAAACGGGGGGACTATGCTTCTAGACTCTCATACTTGATATTCATCCCCTCGTGTGTTCCTTCGGATTC
This sequence comes from Monodon monoceros, assembly GCF_005190385.1. NCBI lineage: Eukaryota > Metazoa > Chordata > Mammalia > Artiodactyla > Monodontidae > Monodon > Monodon monoceros. The sequence goes on along the minus strand of NW_021703782.1, from coordinate 88,109,603 downwards.
TTCCTTCTCTTTCATCTCTCTCCCCCTCTTCAATGACAAGGCAGTAGAAAGATCAAAGTCACTATCTCCGATGTACTCTCTGAGCCTCAATGTCCAAATCTATAAATGGGAATAATACTGTCTGTCTTACAGTTGCTGCAAGGACTAAATGGCTCGTAAGAGGAGATCAAGAAATGGTGGCTATTGACCATTACTCACATTAATAAACTTGAAGAGATAACAGATTCCTCTCCCCCGTGTAGAAGGAACAGGGGAGGAAATATGACTTGTACATTTATGTGCTAGCATTGTCCTAGAGCGTTTGAGGCCCATAGTGTTATGCGAATTTCACAGATGGTGAAACTGAGCCCAAGGAAGAATAAGGAACTTTCACCCAAAGTCACAAAGCTGACTAAGTGACACAGACCAGTTGTATCTGATTCCAAAGCCACGTTCTTTCCCCACCATCCTGCCCCTCCCCTGGGTCCTGATTATGGGTAACACACCCCATCCAAACACAGTCCTCCATAGTCAAAGGCGCTGGATATTAGCTGTCAAGGCTCCAGTTCCAACCCATGTCCAGGCTCACTCCTTGGCCGTGAAGCAGACGGCCTGTTTCCAGGACACAGGTCTGGGGTGGCGAAGTCCTCAGTGCCTGTTTGTCTGCTTTTGCCTTCTCCTCTCATTCAGACCTTTCGTGAGTCAGTTATGGTCAAATCCACAGACAGGTTGTGCTGAGCTCACTCCCACTTATGGGGAAGGTGTCTGAAGCCCTGAAGGTCACTGGGTGAAAGTACCAAAGCAGACAGACGACCTCTTGCCTCCTTGTGGGAGGGAGCTGTTTGTTGAATAGAGAGGTCAAGAGTATCCTCTCCAAGTCCCAAACAGTCCTGCATCGCCACCCCCGCTTTCCAACCACAGGTTCCAAATGGGGCAGGCCCTACCGGATGGAGCCCTAGAAGAGACTGAGAGGGAAGAAGTGTGAATCTGACACTGTTTTCACCACTCGAAACACGACTTCCCGGCCCCTAGCCTAATCATGCCTCAGTGTTCCCCCTCTTAAGGCAGAGACGGCTCCATGCTCCCCAGAAATTCCCGCCTCCGCTTCCATAGAGTGGAATTGCCACTGGGACATGGCTGCCCTGTCATTGATCCCATTTCCCAGCACCCCTTGCTCCTGGGGGGTTGGGGGGGGTATCAGGTGACCACTTCTCACCAATGAGCAGGAGTGATGCGTCTCCCTCCTGGACCACTGCATGCCTTCTCCACCCTCTCTTATCTCATCCTAGACAGAAAGAAGCCACAGGAAGAAGGAGCTTGGGTCCCTGACTCACCATGTGGAAGATTTCCGAGACCAGGAGCACCCACGTAGATAGGATGGTGAGTGAGAAATAAAGCTTTATTATTTTGAAGCCACTGAAACTTTCAGATTTGCTTGTTAACAGCAACTAACATTACTCTTTTTTTTTAAATAATTTTATTTTCTTACGGAATCTTTTTTTTTGGGGGGGGTGGGTACGTGGGCCTCTCACTGTTGCGGCCTCCAATGGAGGTGGGTCCATTCCCACCTCCAGGTCAATCAAGTCATATAGTAACTCTGTATCTCAGTCACCTGCTCTGCAATAGGCAGGGATGGATGGATGGATGGATGGAGCTTCTATGCCTGTCTGAATAAGGGACAGGATGTTTCAAGATGGCGGAATCCAGCAGAAGGGCAGTTTCAACATGCTCTCAGAAAATGCCAGTGCTGCTGGTTTCATAGACAACAGCTCAAGTATTGGGAAGGTACACCAATTCCAGCCCGGCCGTAAAATGTCCTATGCAGACATCCTTCTGCTGGATTCCACCAACATATCTGTAGAGAGGTGGAAGCCACGTGAAAAGGCACATTAAAGAAAACTCTCAGCTAATGATGTAGAAAGAACATTTAAACAGAAAAGAGCTCCCCAATGCTCCCACCAGCAGTCATTCAACCAGTACAAAGGCAGTAAGCAGCCACAGTAACAAGCAGGAACGATCCAGTGTTCATTTTCTGTGAAGTTTTGACCTGTTAGATGCAACTGCTCTCACTGTTTCCACTGGTCATTTTTTCTCATTGGTTCTCATTGTTCTTATTAGTTGAAATTTATTTTAATTATTCTGTGACTCTATTTTTTCCAGAACACAAAGATTTGAGGTCCACATACTTTCATCTTTTCTTTATGATTGGTTAATTAACCAGCACTGAGTGGGGCATGAGGAGTGGAGGAAACGTTTAAAAATCCTTTTTCATGTAAATATTAACAAGAAAACTCAGAGGTCATTTGTAATATTTGTACTTGATGGTGTTTTACTTGGGAAATACTGGTAAGCCAGCTCTGATCTTAAGTCTTAAAGCACCTCATTAAAATTTAATAAAGAAAACAAAATTATTTCATAAAACAAATTAGCTTCCATGTGCCAGACATGGAAAAAAATCAACCTTGAAACAAGCAAAATTTCTCCATCAACGCTGAGCATATAACTTTTATAACAGATCATCTCTTGTCCAAATATATTTTTTAAATTCTTTTTGTGGATTCTTTTTTTTTCCCCAGGGAAGGTGACTTTTTTAAAATTAATTAATTTATTTGGTCGTTCTGGGTGTCAGTTGTGGCAGGTGGGCTCCTTAGTTGCGGCTCACCAGCTCCTTAGTCGCAGCATAGGCGCTCCTTAGTTGCGGCATGTAAACTCTTAGTTGCAGCACGCATGTGGTATCTAGTTCCCTGATCAGGGATCAAACCTGGGCCCCCTGCATTGGGGGCACAGAGTCTTATCGCTGCGCCACCAGGGAAGTCCATGTCCAAATATATTGGGGTTTTTTTTGTTTTGTTTTGTTTTTTTTCGGTACGCGGGCCTCTCACCGTTGTGGCCTCTCCCGTTGCGGAGCACAGGCTCCGGATGCGCAGGCCCAGCAGCCATGGCTCACGGGCCCAGCCGCTCCGCGGCATGTGGGATCCTCCCGGACCGGGGCACGAACCCGTGTCCCCTGCATCGGCAGGTGGACTCTCAACCACTGTGCCACCAGGGAAGCCCTGTATTTTTATTTTTAAGCCACAGAGAAATAAATGATTTAGGAACTCAATAGGAAAAGAAAATAAATCCTTAAAAAGTATGTATCATGGAAAGCATTTCTAGTGCTGAGTATAAATTAGCATTTCATGTTCACTCGTGATTTAACATTAGGAATCAATATGGTGTTACATAATTCACACGTGAGCTGCAAACTTGAATGGGTCATGTACATATGTATGCCATCAGTTATGGGAAAATGTCTGCATTGTTAAAGGGCCATATGTCTTTTCTTTTCCTTTTGCTTTCATTCGAGGCTAGACTGCCTCTTTTGACAAACCATCCCTCTCATGGCTTCAACAGTTGGGTTGATGACTTCCAAGTCTTCCTCTTGAATCCACCTTGCTCTTGAACTTCATACTTATCTGACCAATTCAGTGTTGGGCACCTGTTTCCAGGTGACTTAGGCCAAATGAAACCTCCTTGGTTGCCTATCTTGTCAATTTAACAATTAGGTAATTAACGCTGGACTTAGGTAAATACCTTAGTAAACACTTAAATTAACCCTTCCTTGATGAGTATCTGCAAAAGAGGAGGTGGGCAAAGAATTATCTTATCTCCACGGTCTTTTCTACTTCTCTGATTCTAGTGAGCATCCTAAAGTGAAATGTTAGTCCAGTGTAATAAAATGATAAAATAAAAGCCAAAGATAAGTAAAATTTCTAAGTCAGGTTAGGAAGGGAAAGGAAAATATGGGAAAAATACCTCAGTGAATCCCCACAATACCTCTTGAAGGGGGTGTTACTATCGCAGTTTACAGTTAAGGAAACTGAGACTCATTGAGATTAGAAAATTCTAGCACGGGGATTTGTGGTCATGTCTGTTTGGCTCCAAAGCCAACATTGTCCCCACTGTCCCCCAATAACACATACAAATGTTCTCTCTGCATCTAAGATCCTGAGGTTGCACTCAATTCCGAGAATACTTGAGGTTATGTTAATGCTGACCTCACAACGACCCTCAGCTTTCATCATCCCCCACTAAGAGTCTCTCCCAGTTACCTGGGGTCTCACCTGTGTTGAGCACATAATGTGCCCCAGGCCCTGGGCCTTAATATCAATTCACCTTCACAATACTATTAAGTAGATATTATTAACCCCCTTTTCCAGAGGGGGAAATGGACCCAGATGAAGTCACTCCTCAAGTCAGAGAGTTGGACGAGATGGAGCTCAGCTGTGAATCTAGAGCTGTCGGACCACAAAGTGATTGCTATTTCTGATTGTAGGACTGCCATTTTAGAATGGTGACCCTATTCACAGAAAAAAAAATCTCAATTAACAGTTCAGTGGCTTCTTGCTGATGACCAGTGAGCTCTGTCTCTGGCTGCTTTTCCTCTCCTGGCCATAATCTCACATCTGTAAAAGAGAAACCTGTCTCAATATCCCTTGACGTGGGGTGATCAAACCATCAAATCCATTAGCAAGTAATCAAATCAACAAAGTCACACACAGATTTAAAAAAAAGAAAAGAGGGCTTCCCTGGTGGCACAGTGGTTGGGAGTCTGCCTGCCGATGCAGGGGACACGGGTTCGTGCCCCGGTCCGGGAAGATCCCACATGCTGCGGAGCGGCTAGGCCTGTGAGACATGGCCGCTGAGCCTGCGCGTCCGGAGCCTGTGCTCCACAGCGGGAGAGGCCACGGCACTGAGAGGCCCACGTACCACAAAAAAAAAAAAGAAAAGAAAAGAAAAGAAAAGAAAAAAAGAGTAAAGATGACTATCATTTCATGACAAACACACGCCCATGTGCACAGACACAAGCATATGTAGGTGTGTGTGTGCGTGTGTGTATGTGCACTAGGTCATGACGTAAGGTCAATTTGCCTCTGGGCTGCTGTCAAGAGGTTGAAAGTTACTGCTTTAAGGCACCTTTCAGACTAGGGACTTCAGGCTGAGTTAGTTCTGACAGTTTTCTAATGCAGACCCACTAGTTTCCTGGATACTCTGTAAACCAATAGACAAAGGAGAACCTTAGAATCAGAAGGACATAGATTTGAATCTGAATTCTTCTACTTTTCACTTTGTGCCCTTGGACAAGTCATTTCACCTCTTTGGGCTGCAGTTTCATCATCCTTAGGATTCAAGTAATAATGCCCATCTTATAAGATAACAATGAGACTTAAATGAGAAAATGCAAATACTTAGCAGAGTTCATAGCACCTAGTAATGCTCAAAAAATGTTAATTATAATCGTTGTTATTAATCTGAATGTTATTATGACCATTATTTTCAAATTGCCTTGAAATTATGGGTTTACGTGTCTCTTCCCAGATTAGATTTACACAGAAATCCAAGGTATTCTTTGTCATTGCATTTCCAAAACACATTGTATTCAATGCAAATTGATTATTTGGACAGCATCTCTCAAGTTAGAACTCGGACTGGAAGATATAAAGACTACTCCACACACACTCCCACAAATTTATGAAAGGACTTTAATTCAGTTAAGAGCTCTTTGAAAAAAGAACGCACTGTCTTGAAAAGTAAAAGATTAAGCATGGTAAGGCATTTTATCACTATGGGGTGAGATCATGCACATCATTTGATTTCAGTCTCACAGCCTCCCTCTTTGCAGGGCAAACGTTATTTTCCTGCCCCATTCCGCAGATATGGATCCTAAAGTTCAAAGAGGCAGAATGACTTGCCCACACCATAGAGAATTACTGACTTCGAGCTAAATGTTCTTTCTCTTGTATCAGTGATTTTTTCAGTTGAGTTATCATTGACATACAATATTTTATTAGTTTCAGGTGTACAACACAGTGACTTGATACTTTTGTACATGATGAAATGATCACAGCGACAAGACCAGTTACCATCCATCACCATTCAAAGTTGTTACAATATTATTGACTATATTCCCTGTGTGTACATTATATGCCCATGACTTCTTTATCTTATAACTGGAAGTTTGTACCTCTTAATTCCCTTTACCTATTTTATTCATCTCCCCACCCCCTTCCCCTCTAGCAACCACCAGTTTGTTCTCTGTATCTATGAGTCTGTTTCCCTTTTGTTTAGTTTGTTCATTTGTTTTGTTCTTTAGATTTCACATGTAAGTGAAATCACATGGTATTTGTTTTTTTCTGTCTAACTTATTTCACTTAGCGTAACACCCTCCAGGTATATCCATGTTGCCGCAAATGGCAAGATTTCATTCTTTTTTGTGGTTGAGTAATATTCCACTGTATCTCTATACCGCATCTTCTTAAATATTAGGATGTGTGCAAGAATAACCAGGGATCCGGTCAAAAACATATTACCAGCCCCACTCCCAGAGATTCTTAGTCCCTTCGTTGTGGACAAGAAGGGTTTGCTCTTTAACGAGCACCTGAAGATGATTCTAATCCAGGGGTTCAGAAAGAGGCTACTCCTTGCACCCACTGGGTCTCTTAAAGATACCCACTCACAAGCAAGGGCCTTATTTCTGTAGCCTGGCGAACCCATTAGTACGCTTGCCAAAGGCTGTTCTTAGCTGGATGGGCATGTAGGGAACTGGAATCAGGAAAACTCTGCTTGTATTTTGCTGATGGTATTCATTCTTGACCAAGCCTGAGGCCTTAGTGCTGACGGTGGTGAGAGGGGCATCTTTGGGTCGCCTCTCTTTTCTAATGCACTCTGCATGGCCCAGGAGTGGGACCAGCCTATATCTACACTACACCATGACGGGGATGGTGTAAGTACCAGAGTTCTGAAGGGCTTTGGGAGAGTGAAGGTCCATCCTCTGAGAAGCCATCCTCAACTCCTTTAGCCAGAGGTGGTACCTCCAACCATGGCTTCCATATCCTTGGTGTACAGAGTAATGTAATTGTCACTTTATAAGCCTGCCACCCAGAAAGAGAGGCGCAGGGGAGGGTGGGCAAGGAAATCACATTTTATTCATCTTTCTATCCCCAGGACCCAGTCCCAGGCTCTCAGCAGATACTCACGGAGTATGTGAACCAACGAACAGATGAGAAAATGCAGAACAAACAGAATCATGACTTATTATGATGTTTAATAAAAGTTTGCTAGATGCTTTTGTCTTTTTCTAGTCATTAGGTTTGACCACCTCTAGAATTCAAAGGAGAAGATCTTTTTTTTGACCATGATAAAAACTTCCTTTATTTTTCTTGGAATACTTTAAAAACATAAAAAAGAATACTTCTCATGAAGCTATAAAAATGATGCACAATAAACTCTGTGGTTTGTGAGACCTGACACACCATAAACTGTTTTGAAAAGATAATTTTACTGGAAACAATATATTTGGAAACGAATTTGCCATCTCAATGGCCAAACGTTGGCCTGCTAATCCCCTAGAGAAATATGGGGTATGAGGCTTTGTGGTGCAACCAACAAGCAACATTTCACAGAAGGATTTTCCCAGGACAGGTCTTGTGCACACAGCATCTTGTCCAGCGTTCTCTCAGTCACCCTCTGACAAAGAGGGTACCATTCCCATTTCACAGCTGTAGTAACTGAGGTTCAGAAATCACATGGCTAGTAAGAAGTGGAGCTGCATTCAAACCCAGGTCCTTTTGAGTCTCAGTGTGTGGACTTCATGTAATACTCAGGCTCAAAGCACTTTCAGTTAACTCTAATACAAATCAATGAAAATCTAGGCAGAAAAAACATCTTCCCCTCTCAAAGAACCCCCCTTGATTCCTTCCTCCCCTGCCACATGCTATGAGCTGTATAAAACATGTGAAATTTCCTGATAGCTGTTGCACCATTACCGTGAAGCCCCCAAGTCATGTGGACCTTCAGAAAAATCAGGTTGCAACAAATAGACAAAATATAATTTAAAAATAAATGTTCATCAGATAAAGTTGGGAATGAATGGAAAATAAAATACAGTGCCCATAATATACCATCCAGACACTGTAAAGTATTTGATTAACATTTACTTGGAGAAATATACTACATCTTTTTGTTTTTCCATTTAACATTTTTTGAGGTATAATTGATGTATGATATTAAATAAGTTTCAGGTGTACAACATAGTGATTCACAACTTTTAAAGGTTATATTCCTTTTATAATTATTATAAAATATTGGCTCTATTCCCTGTGCTGTACAATATATCCTTGTAACTTATTTATTTTATACATAGTAGTTTGTACCTCTTAATCCCCTACCTGTCTTGCCCCTCCCCCTTTTCCCTTTAACATTTATGCAGACACATTCTCCCATGCATTGAAGTAGTCTTCATGGGTTACACTGGGTGCATAATAGTCCATTAAGGAAATGCCTATTAGTTAATCATTCTTTTTTTATTACATGTTTAGGTCATACCTAGTTGTTCATTACTCTATGCAATTCTGTAATGAACAGCTTTGTAATCAAAGCTTTTTAGAAAACCTTATGATTATGACATTAGTACATCCTCAGAAATGGAATTATAAGTCTATTAGATATGAACATCCCACCAGTTGCCCAGCGTTTTCTGAAATCTTGTGCTGTTCTGTACCTTATCTCTAGTGCAGTTCCTTTCGCTGGACCAGGGCAGCCTTCCTTGGAGCCCCGCACTCAGAAGTCCTCGCCGTTGGGTTTAATGCTCAGTTAGCACCATCTTGAAATCAGTAATAATTTTATCTTTGAACATATGTGTGTGAGTAAAGCCTGAAGGACCACGGGAAGAGTCAGGTGAGCAGAAGAGATACGGGTAACATGTGTGTCCACCATTCACGTATAGTGTCAGCCATGCCTCATGAGTAGAAAATTCCGGTGAATCCACAGTGTGTGGGAGTTCAGTGAGGCTCAGAGCAAGCGCAAGGTAAGTGTGTGCTTCTATGACTAAATAAGCTGGGGTGGGGGTGGGGGGGTGCGGACCGGGGCTCTGACCGTGCTAAGAGGCCAAGCTTTTTATTAGAACCAGAACTTGCTTCACACAAGCACCCAGCCCTGTCAGGTTCTAGCCAGCAACTTAGTTCAGTTTCTTTTTAGTCCGTCCTTACTGCCAAAGGTAGAGAATGTTGATAGAATGTGCACATACCAAGAAGTGGATTAGAAACAGCTGAGTTCGTTTTGTGCAGCGTTTTCACTGTTCTGGTAAGAATGAAAGGTATCTGCATGAACAAAGGACAGCAGATGAATTTCAAATGTAACACAAATACAGAATGCATAGTTTTGGTGATTCCACATACGCGTCTCCTCCTCTTTCTAATGAACCCAGTCACTTCGAGGGAGTCGGAGCAGGATTGTACGAAGAGCCACCTTCCTTCTTCTCCTCCCCCCCCCCCCGACCCTCTTATAACTCCAGGCCATTGATGGCTTTTCCCACAACCTAACCCGTGACCGAGTGACCAGCCGCCCAGGCCAGCTTCTCCGGATAGTGATGGGTTAATAGCAATGTTGGTTTGGGGACTAGTGTTTGGTAAGAGGCAACTGGGCTACTGTTTCTTTATTACCATGTTCCCTCTAACGCTTAGGTTCTTTATTTACTTGCTTGCTGGTAAATTTTTATAGCCTCGTTCTGCCGAATATTACTCTCCTTTAGGTTAAGGCCTCATTTCTGAAATACAACTCTTGAACTTTGAACAGCTGTAAATTCACTCTTGCTCTTATGAGTTGACTCTTCTTTGCAAAAGTACCAAGTTTTCCTTCTAAGGACGTTATTATAGCAAAGTCATGTTATATGTTTTATAGCCAGTGTGCAAAATCCCCTCAGCTGATAACCCATAGCCCAGAGAAGAATACACCTACCTCTAGGGCCTTGGTTCTCAAATGAGGCCCATTAGGAGGAGCTGAGTAGCCTCACAAAGTAGGGATTCCTGGGTCTCACCCTCCGCGATTCTGATTCAGTCAGTCTGGGGCACATCCTGGGCTCTGACAGTTTTAAAGACTTTCCAGACGATTCTCTATGCAGCCCGAGTTTGGGAACTGCTTAGGGCCACTGCTCTAAGATCTCATTTGTTTAAATTCCGAGGAGGAAATCCATCCAGCTGGCTTAGTCAGACCATCAGCCTCCATACCAGTAGGATTCAGCAAATCATTATGCAGCCCCCGCTGTCTGACAGGCCTGATCCTAGGCCCTTTAGCAATGATGAATAAAATAAGCTCCCAGCCTGGAGTAGCTTCCCAGATGGTGGGCAGGTGAGAAGGTCAGCAACTAGGATGAGAGAAACAGAGTGTCAGGAGAGCACCTAGAACAGAGATACAGCCAGGAGCCCATAGGACATGGTACACATATGCAGCCTCTGGCAGGGGACTTACAGGGCACTATGCCAATGGTATATCAGGAGGAAAAGCAAAAAAGCCTGCACAGCAGTGAGCTCCATGGCAGGAACAATGCCTTGTTTGACTCTGTGTCCCAAAGGACCAACACAGTGCTGCCTCATAGTAGGTGGTCATCAACAAACGTTTGAAGACTAAACGAATGGCCCGATTTGTAGCATCAGATGCGTAAAGGACCAAAATCAAAAAGGTTGGAAAGCTATGTCTGAGCCAGATCGTGCAATCCTGGAAATTTCTTGAGCTGGGCAGCTCCATCATCTGAGCTGTTCAATGGAAAAGAAATCTGACAATAGATAAGGTGATGCTTTGTTTGGAGACTAAACCTAGAGATGGTTTAGGAAGCAAGAGCCCAGGCCAGGGGCTAATGGGGACCTGAACTAGGCCAGGAAAAGTGGAGGTAAAGTGGAAAGTCGTGCTAAGAGATTGTCCACAGATGCGTTTAGGAAAGAAGCCTTATTTTGTGATATCTCACCCTTATCCTCTCCTACCCGGACAGCCCAGAGAACTTCAAACGCTACCACTGTCACCTAATCTGACCCTTTAGGCAGGATGGACACAGACGCGAGCATCTGTGCTCAGTCAGCCCCCTCTGCATTCCCAGAGCCCACCTGTAGTAGTCATAGTACATGCCGTTTGTTGACTACCTGCCATGTGCCAGGCTGTAGAAGTAGACACATTTGGGATGTCTGCTCAACTCTGATGATGCTTCCACAGCCCCAGCTGAAAGGGTGAGTGATAAAAGAGAGGCCCTGAATTTGAATCCTACCCCTTATCAGTTACTTACACAGTTACTTAGCCTTGCAAGGCCTTTACCGTCTATAAGAAGAAATAATAATAGTTTCTGCCCCCTAGGGCTGTTGGCAGAGCTAACTGAAGGGACACGTGGGAAGCCTGTAACAACACCTTGCCCGAAGAAAGTTCTGTATTCCATGTCAGCACTTTCCCCTCATTTCACTCCTCGCAGAGAGCCGAGGGGCACACCTACTCCCCCAGCGGAAAGAGTGCTGAACACAGCCTCCTCCAGGCCTCAGCTCAAAGAGTCAGAGCTGGAAGAGGGCTGAAGAGGTTCTGCTATCCCAGACTTTCCAGGCTGGAAGAGCCCTTCAAGGTCACGGAATCAAACCTCCCCTTTTATGGACTGGGGCACCAGGCCCAGAGAAGAGCAGCCATTAAGAGCAGATCCAAGTGCCAACCTGGGAGGCTGTTTTGTTTCCCTCCTGCTTGAGGGGCAGAGGTGCCATAAACCTCCCTAGAAAACTCTCCTCCCAGGAAATTTTTTGCTACGACTAGGTCTGACCACCTCCTGTGGGTAGCCAAACCCACATCAAACCTTCTTCCCCATACAAATTAATCACCTCCACAAGACAGGAAATGTTCGATTCATTTTTTACTAGAAATGAACCACTTTAACAGCTACTCAGTCATTGAATGTCACCACATACTAAATAGAGAGAGAAGGAGGAGGGGATCAGGATTAGCAATGACTCTTTCCCAAGCAGATTAGGTTAACCAAAAAGTCCCTATCTTTATCCAAATTGTCAATGATGGTTCGTTTCGTGTGTTAACTTGCCTGGGCCATGGGGTGCCCAGACATTTGGTTAAACATTATTCTGGGTGTGTCTGCAAGGGTGTTTCTGGATGAAAGTAACATTTGAATTGGTGGACTGAGTAAAGCAGATTGCCCTCCCTGATGTGGATGGGCCTCATCTAATCTTTGAAGGCCTGAAAAGAACAGAAGGCTGAGTACGGGAGAATTCATGCTCTCTGTCTGTCTTCAGGCTGGAATATCAGTCTCCTCCTGCCTTTGGAATCAGAGCCAAGCTAGAATTTGCACCATGGGCTCTTCTGGTTCCCAGACCTTTGGATTCAGACTGAAACTTATGCCAACAGCTCTGAGTCTCCAGCTTATCCCCTACAGCTCTTGGGACTTCTTAGCTTCCATAACTGCATCAGACAGTTCTTAGAGACATATATATGTATTCTATTGGTTCTGCTTCCCTGGGGAACCCAGACCACTACATTATCATGAAGGGCTTTGCATGCACATTCACATTTAATTCTCATGACAGTCCTCAGCAGAGGGAAAGGTAGTGACAGTAGAGGTCTTAGTCTGCTTGGGCTGCCATAACAAGATGCTACGGACAAGGTGATTTAAACAACAGAAAGTTATTCTTCACAATTCTGGACAATGGGAAATTCAAGATCAACCTGCAGGCTGATAGTTCATTTCTCGAGCTCTCTTCCTGGCTTCCTGGCTTCTTGCTGTGTCCCCACACAGCAGAGAAAGAGCGAGTGGGCCAGCTCTCGGGTGTCTTTTCTTATAAGGGCACTAATCCCATCACGAGGGCCCCATCCTCATTACCTTGTCTAACCCTAACACCTCCCAAAAGCCCCATCTCCAAATACCATCACATTGAGGGTCAGGGCTTCAATATATGAATTTTGCAGGAGACGAACATTCAGTTGAGAACAATATGTCTCCCATTTCACAAATGAGAACACAGAGGCCTTCAAAAAGTGAGGTAACTTGCCAAAAGTCACCAAGCTTATAAAAGTACAAGCGTCAGAACTTAAAATTTTTATGGACTTTTATGGAGGCAAGTGAAGCAACTAAGCCCGTGAGCCACAACTACTGAGCCTGCGTGCTGCAACTACTGAAGCCCATGCGCCTAGATCCCGTGCTCCACAAGAGAAGCCACCACAATGAGAAGCCCGTGCACCGCAACAAAGAGTAACCCCTGCTCGCTGCAACTGGAGAAAGCCCGCACACAGCAATGAAGACCCAACGCAGCCAGAAATAAACAAAATTAAATCTTTAAAACAAAGAACTTGAGACAACATTTCTCCCGCAAATGCCATTCTTTCTACTACCACCATTGTTTTTGTGTCAGCTATTCTAACACACAGCAAGGACCTCACCTTTAGAAATAGCCAGTAAAGATAGGGAAAGTAAGTTGCTCTATCTCGTTGGTTATCCGGGACTACTAATTAAAATGACAGCAAGACTTCATCTTTCACTCATCAGATGAAAATTGACAAAAGTTTAAAAATTAATAATACCTAGTGTCAGCGAGGGAGGGGGAAAGGCATGCTCTTAAATACTGCTTGCAGGAACGCACATCGGTGGACTGTTCTGAGGGCAGTTTAGCAGTATCCATAAAAATTTTAAACATGCATTCTCTTTGATCAAGCAGTTTGAGTTCTTGATACCTACCCCAGGGAAGTACTTTTACATGGGTACAAAGAGGTATACACTGCATTTGCTGGGAACAATGAAACATTGGTAGCACCATGTTACCCATTGGAAGGGAATGGTTAAAAGACCTGGGGTGCCTCCAAACTCTGGCATCTGTGAAACCAGCCAAAAGAATGTGGTTGATTTGTATACACTGACATAGATTGTTTTATTCAGTTAAAAAAAAAAAAGTAAACTGTGGGTTATGTATAGCATAATTCTATTTATGAGACAAAAAAAACACACACCATAATGTCCACATTAAATGTCTACAAGTAGGTAATTCATTTAAAAATTCAAGGACACATATACATGAGGGAAAAGGGGAGCAAAAACTGTCTTTTGTTCTGAAAAATGTATTGATTGAGATTGCACAGACTACATTCACGTTATTGTTTGTATAATTGTAATAAAGAAATACATAAATAAAAGCATGGAAAAGAAGGTGCTTTCCTTCACAGTGTTTCCTTTTTCCTTCTTCTAAGAATGATCTCGTGGGGCCAACAGGATAGGATGATTGCCTCAACATTCTTTTTAAAAAAAAAAATTTATTTATTTGGCTGCTCGGGTCTTAGTTGCGGGATGCGGGATCTTTAGTTGCAGCATGTGGGATATTTTAGTTGCAGCATGTGGGATCTAGTTCCCTGACCAGGGATCGAACCCATGTCCCCTGCGTTGGGAGCATGGAGTCCTAACCACTGGACCACCAGGGAAGTCCCGATTGCCTCAACATTCTAAATAAGAGATCAGACAGACTGAGGGAAGAGGAACTTGTCTGAGTAACAAGATGTGTTAGTGACAAAGCCGGGACCAGGATCTGGGTCTCTGGACTCCAGTTCCAGTGTTCCAGGGATTACACCCTCTGCTTCATTCACCTTCCAAAGTCTTCACTCCCCCTTGCCCACGATCAAAGGAAGCCATCTACCCATTCTTTCAAGAGAAACTCCAACTCTTAAAGAGTTAAAAGGCTTCAGTACTTTTCTTCTCTCTCTCCTGTTTTTAAAGCACCACTGGGATTGGAGGCAGCATCCTCCAAATCTCTACTTGACATCGGCAGGTTCAGTGTTGTGAAGGACTCGTCTGATGTTCTGTCCGATTTCCATCCAAGTAAATCTCGTTTTGCTGATGTCTGTAAAGTCTGACTTTATAGCAGAGAGCTCTCCCAGAACTCTGTCTTTAATAAAAGGGGAAAGAAGTGGAACTACTAATTTAGTTTCTTTAAAAGGCATGTATTTTCATGCACATTAAGTCCATCTGTTGGTGAAATGTATGCCTTTGCACAGTGTATAATTTGATAAAACCCAAAAGAACTCAGAGCTCCCAGCTTGAAGCAGAAATAGAGAAAGTGGCTGGGAACCTGACTAAAGTGGAGAAATCCACCAAACACTATTTTTAGAACTAAAAACTGATTTAAAAAAATACCCATCATGGAGACGGATTAGTGTTCTCCGTGTCTCTCAGCACATTTGAACTGCTTTAGGCACCGAGATCAAAGGGCCCACTGTCTCTGCAGCTCGTTTACTGGGGATATCTTGTTCACGGCACCGTGCAATGTCTGAGCACCTCACTTCCTGCCTTCACACCGTCCAGTGGCTCCCCACTGGCTACACAGAGCTTACAAACTAGCAGCCACACGTTATTTTGCTAGTGCACGGTGTTCTAAAATTTGAAATGTTGACAACATTTAAACCTTGGCATTTCACATTAATAATCAGAAATTTCACAGAAAAAAAATCAGAAGACCTGGCCATGTTGGGTCCAAATTCCTGCCAAGCGTTAATGGGCCGAGGCTGAGTAGCAGAGGCATAATCTTAGACAGGATTCACTTCTTGCCACAATCCCTACCTGTACCTGCCTGGCCCCTATGGACACTTGAAGTTGCAACACCTGGTCTTGAGGATTATTGTCTAAATTTCTTAGAAGGACATTCAAGTTCCTTCACTATTGGCTTCTGACCACCTCCTTCATCCTCTCCCAGTTCTTTACCCATTTATTTAGTCAATAAACCTGCTTTGAGAGCTGCCATGCACCAGGCTGTGTGCTAAGTGGGTACAGAGATGAATGAAAAGCACGCATCAGTCAGGGTCCCAGCACATGGCACACACAAACTAGAAGAGTTCAAGCAGGACCGGTTGAATAGTAGGGGAACCACAAGGAGAGTGTAGTACCCTGAGCTCAGAAACTCTGGGACTGGTGGTACCTCTAGGCCTGAAGTGGGGACTTGCTTACTGGGAGAGAAGCTATGACCCATTGCTAGGAACACAGCCAGCCCAAGATAACCCTGCAGAGCAAGGGCTCAGGGGAAGATCATCTTCTCTCACTCTCCTCTCTACCCCCAGTCTTCTGTGGGGACTCCTCCCTTGGCCAGAGCAAGAAGCAAAGGGCAAGGAGGCCTGTTGATGCAGGTCAGCTTCCCTGGACAGAGAACAGGGCAGAGAACGGGCAGAGTGGATCCAAGGTGCAAACAGAAGACACTGAGCCAGCCCCGTTCTGTCCTTCAAGGGACTCAGTCTAGTGAGAAGAAACACAAGACCAACAAACAATGCCAGTGAAATGGGGGCAGAACTGTGTTAATGAGAATCATGGCAGGCTATAAGAGCTCAGAGGGGATAACTACCCAGGCAGAGGCAGTCAGGAAGCCTCCCCAAAACAGAGATAGAAATCACTGAAGAACAATGATGTCTCGATAGCCAGATAGAGGTGAGGGGGGAGAGGTGGGCTGTCACAGGAGAGGGACATCCGGTCACTTAGGCTTCGTAGCCATCGCATGCTCAGTCCCTGAGTCACCCAATGTCCCCCAAACGTCTCTGGCTCTTTTGCACCTACGTGGCTGTGCATAGACCCTTCCTCGGCTGGGAGAGCTTCCTGTCATCCTTTTTGGAAGCTGTCTCATCCTCATCCTCTCTCAGCAATTCCACTTCTGTGTGTACCCAATAGAAATGTGAACATACAAGCACCAAAAGACACACGTTAAAATGCTCACAACAGCACTATGCATAGTAGCCAAAGGTCCGTCAACAGAGAATGGATCGTTGAATTGTAATAGATCCATGGAATAGAATACTATACAGCAATGAGAATGTATGACCTATAATTATGTGCAAAAATATGAAACAATACACAAATATAATATTCAGTAAAAGAAATCAGACATGAAAAGAGTACATCTCATAAGATGCCGGTGATAAAAAGTTCAAAAACAGGCAAAATCAATCTGTGGTGTTAGAATTCAGGATAGTAGTTACCCCTTAGGGGACGGAAGTTACTGCAAGGTGGCACAAGATGGAGTGTCCTGTGTTGCTAGCAATGTTTCATGAGGTGGGTGCCGGTCACATGGATTCACAAAAATTTGTTGAGCTGTATACACTTACGATATGTATACATTTTTCATGTTATACTTTGTCACCTTTGCTGGGAAGTCTTCCCAAGTTATTGAATAACAAAGTCTTCATGTCCCAAGAGCTCAGAAAACCCTTCTGTGAAACTCACCCAAGACTTCTGAAAACCGTCGAGGAAAGAGAAATGACTCAGGAGCCCTGGACCTGCCTTGGGCAGGTTCTGGATGAATCCTGTCCACTCTCTCGGCTCCGTCTACTGCTTTAAAATGATGCAATGGAGCAGATGTGTTTCCAGTCCTTTCCAGTGATCGGGAGTTTTACAGGCATCAGAGATCAATGGGTCATCCAGCATTTTCTGAACTCCCTTGCCAATCCCAGACAGCCTCTGCTTGTAAAACAACTCGGAAATGGCTGCAACCCTCAGCTGAGTGGTTCCCAACTTTCTCATCAAGGAGGAAGCCTGTCACTAATTTTCTCCCATGAGCCCCACATAATGAAAGAGGATGCAATTTTTAAAAGATGTTTATTGTAATGTTTACGTAACGACCCATTTGTTTTAATCAAGACATTTATATATAGCTGCCAACCTGACCTTGTGAGCCGCGTTAGATAACCAGTATGCCTCCAATGGGCTGTGTAATTTCTGCTCAAAGCAGAATAATATGGTAGTTTAGTTCACCCGGGAACACCCATAGCAGGGGCTCAAGGTAGGATTTCCATGATTAAGTTTGTGTGACAGACATTCACTCAGAATCCTTATTTCTTTTGCTCAAACCTCTCAAGATGACACCCCTGAGTCAGCACCACCATATTCGTTCCCCATCCCACAGACAGAAGAGACTTTGGGTTTTGTCTATAGATATTTCTTGGTACTATTTCCTGACTCCTTTTCAATAATGATCTTAGAATGATACGGCCTTTGTGATGCTACATAAGCCAAGTGAAATGAAGGATGATTATTTTAATAATACCAATACTGGCTGCCATTTATGCCTCTTCTCTTATGCACTGTTACTATCCTAGGCACCTTATATGGGTTCATGTGGGCTGTGAAGTCAGATAGCATGAGTTCAAATCCCACCTCTGATCCTTACTGGCCCAACGACCTTAAGTGAGCAGGTACTTAACCTCTCTGAGTCCCCATTTCCTTATCTATAAGATGGGACTCCGAACATAGGCCACTGAATTATTAGGAAGATCGAATGCATCTCATCCATGAGGACACATGGCCTAGTGCTTGGCAAATAAGGATGGCTCAAAGAAGTTAGTTATTGATAGAAATTCTACTTTCTTCACAACAGCCCTTTCAAAAGGGCATCATTATTCCCATTTTATAAAGGAAAAACTGAGGCTCAGAGACTTGCCCAAGATCACACAGCAACTGAATGGCAGATCCAGGATTTTTAACCCTCGTTGTGCTCGACACCAAGGCCTGATCTCTTTCCGCTAGTCAACCTCAGCAGATGTGACTGAATGCCTCAGTACTTGCTTCTAGTCCCTTTTAAACACAGAGTATTTTTGAGAGAAAGGATATACTATTTTACTTGATTATTTAAAAGAAAAACAATAAAATTAGGTAAGACCTTTGCCCTTGTCGTAAAAACTTTTTTCCAAGTTCATTGTTTATGGACCCATTCAGGATTGTCAGCCCTAATTTTGTGACTGTTGCCAATCTTGTTTCAGGCTTTAGCAAAAGTCTCAGAGAGCCCTGGCCAAGCTGTGTGACCTTGGACACCTCCCTTCCCTCTCAGCTGGGCCTCGGTTTCCCCTTATGTAGAACAAGAGAGGGGACGGAGGCTCCCCCAGTCCCTGCAGCCTTGACAATGGAAACCTCTCTCCTGATACCATCCCAGGGCCTTTTAAGCAGCTGGGCTTCAAACTGCCCTGTCTGTTTGATTTGTGCCCTGTCTTCCTGAACTATGTCAGAGGGGAAAGAAAAAAAAAAAAGAACCCAACATCTGTTTTCATACCATGGCTGGAACTCATTCCTCAAACATTTTTCATACTTGACCAGAAGGGCATTTCGTCACGAGTAGTAGGATCCGTCCCTTGCTTCCTGGCTTCCTCTGCACTTTGCTGATAGGACAGTAACGAATGTGCTGATGTGCATTTCCAGGAATCCACGCTTCTCCCTGGCCCAGGCCAGCACTGCTGCCTTCTCAGAGGCAGGTACCAGACCCCAGTGCCCGCAAGGCCTTCCCGGGCAAGCCGGCCAAGCCAATGTCCTTGGGCTCCCTTCCCTCCCCACCAGCACCTCCTCAGGCCCCTGCAGGCAGGGATTGGCCACTGGTGCGGCCATCAATCAAACACCCTTCTCTCTGGCTTCCTTGGTCCCCGGTCCAGTTGGGGGAGAATCGACCCTCCCTGCTAATTTCTGCATTTCCCGGCATGGAAAGAGCTAAGTACACCCTCAGTCCCACCAAGGGCCCAGGGGAAGCTCTGCCACTCACTCCCGGGGTGACCTGGGACAGGTCTCTTAACCCCTCTGGACCTCCATAATAGCTAATTTTTATAGAACACTCACCATACTTGGCAGTGTTCTAGTGACTTTTTATAGGAATCAACTCATATTTAAACTGCTCAACAACCTCACGTCATGTGTTATTGATTTTATTGTTACCTGACTTCACAGATGAGGAAACTAAGCCACCAAGAAGTCTTCACCTAAGACCAGACACAGTCGGGATTTGAACTCAGGCCCCCAGTCTCCTGGGGACTCACTCTTACCAGTAAACAAGGACCTGCTTCCCTCCAACATTGTGGTCTCAGGCAGGACACCTTTACAGCCTCCAAAATCATTGAGGATCCCAAAGAGCTTTTGTTTCTGTGGGTTACATGAATTACCATATTAGAAATTAAAACTGGAAAAAATTTAAAGCCCGAGAATACACTGCACACGTTCATCAGAGCAACGATCTTCTCACACGCCGAGTGGTCTTCAAAATACTCTACTGTACGCCCATGACAGAATGGAGGTGAGAAAAGCAAATGACATCTTAGTATTATTACAAAATAGTTTTGACCTGGCAGACAGGCTGCCGGGGACTCCCAAGCATCTCCAGACCACACCTGAGAACTGACACACTACACTACACTGTCCCCCTTACCTTATAGAACATGTGCCCAAGAATGTGTCCCCTCCCCCTCACCGGGTATTGATTCAGTCAATAAATATCAATGGAGCACCAACTGTGTGTGAAGCACGGTGCTAGACACCGGGATGCAGGGATTAACAAGCACATCCCTGCTCTGTAAAGCTTTCAGTTTACTGGAGGAGACAGACATTAAGCAAAAAGTCCTTCCAATAAGTCATTTTAAACGATCAAAATTATTAGGAAAAACTGGGACACAATGGGACCATAAATCAGAGTCACGACGTAATTTGAGGCATCAGGGAAGAGTTTCCTGAGGAAGCAGCAGATCTTGCTGAGGACTTGGAAACTGGAACTCTGCTTTGCAGGAAGACCCCGCGGGCGGTCTCCCCGGCTGCGTCGTAGCCTCCCTCTTCCCGTTCCTTCTGTTAAAGCTTTTCAGTCCAAAGACGCTCGCCCTTGGGCTCCTGTCTATTTCAGCCCAGAAACCCCTCCCTCCCAGCATTGGGGACCAGCACAACTGCTCCCAAGGCTCCCGTCTAGTGGCAGAAAGTGGCGGCCAGAGAGAGAGGTGGTAACTCAGGGAGGGAAAAGATCTCTGGCTTTGGGCTCGTCTCCTGTCTCAGGCTCACCCCTTCCTATTCACGTGACCCCAGTCAAGCCCTGGGTCTCGATTCTCAGCTTCCCCAGCTGTACCCACAAAGAATAATAACACCTCCATCACGTGGTTAGGGTGATAACTTGGTGAGTCAGTGTGTGCAAAAACACCTTGTGAGTGCACAACATATTCAGAAATTGGCAAACATAAAGTGCCGTGTGAGCACAGCAATAATGATATTTCATTAGAATCTGACTGTCAGACACAGTGGACGAAGCAGCTTTATCTCAGTTGCATGTTGACGCCATGCTTACATATAGAGCATTTCAAAGAAAGTCTATAATTCAAAATACATATTCTTTGAAGGATGCATAGTGGTTTTTGTTCTTTTTCTAAATGTGGAGCCACAAATGCAAAAGAGTAGCTGTAATTTCTTCAAGACAAAAAAAAGTCTTGGTGATTCAGAGCTAGTCTTTGCTCATCTTATCTTTTAAAACCAAACTTTCTTACAAGATCCACTGGGGCTTTCGGTAGAAGGCACATCGAGTGGGGAGTCAGGCACTGAGTCTCACCCCAGCTCAACCACGGATCCATCACTGGCCTTTTTTTTTTTTGGCCATGCCTTGCAGCATGCCAGATTTTAGTTCCCTGACCAGGGATGGAACCCATGCCCCCTGCAGTGGAAGCGTGGAATCTTAACCACTGGACCGCCAGGAAAGTCCCCACCGTAGGCTTTTGAACAAGTTTCTTCTCTTGTTTGAGCCACAGTTTTCACATCCATGAAATAGGTGGGGAGGCGGTGGGAGACTTTGTATCAATATTTCTCAAATATTTCTTTGACTATATCAGTACTTCTTCCCTACAGGGGTTGATTTTAGGAACTGTAGGCTTAAGAGAAAGTAACTCAGTGAAAAGAAGAATCACTTTTCAATTCTCGTTTTATCCTTCAGATTACAAGGCAAAGAGAAATTCTCATCTCGTTGCTTGTGCGTCCTCAACAGCTCTCTATACTTGCCACTTTCCTCTTTAACTGACAACATGCCTCAGGACCAGCCTTCAGCAGGCGAGAATGTTTAGCTAGAATTTAATTTCATTATTTGTCATCATCCTGCCTGTGCCTTGGTTAACGTCTACTTTAGCGAGTAACTCGGTTGGTTTTCATTTATCATCGTGATATAAAATTTCCTCTGTAAATAAATTCATTTTAGTTTTAAAAGTGAGTTATTAAAAAAGTGTGGCAGAAAAAAAATAAAATAAAAAAATGTGGCAGATGTTACAGGAAGCACATGGCTACAGCAGCGATCACGGCCATGGTACCCAAGTTAGGGAACTCTGTGTGCTGGTGTCTGAGGTTAGTTCCCTCACTAGACTAATCACAGCTCCCACCTGGTGACTGTGAGTGGCTTGGTCATGGGATGTCCCCCTTGTCCTCCATTCCTCTATTATCCAGGTTCCCTGGGTGCTGACCTCATCCTAAATAGACTCTGGGTGAGGGGTAGAGAGATCCAGGTGGCTCAGAAATTTTGTTCTGTCACAAGTTGAAGAGCAGCAGGTAGATTCTCCAAGAAGAATCCTACTTACAGCAAGGGAGGACTATAGCTGTGGTTTTAACTGTATTCAGAAGAAATCACCATAATCTTGAGTTCTGCATGGTGTAAGAGCTTACAAGGTGCTTCCTTGCATCTCAGCTTAGGAATTTTCACCGCAGTTTAGCTATTATTTCTGACTTCATTTTACAGGATAAGGAAACAGAGACTCAGAAGCTGAAATGACTTAAGAAGTCACACACCTAGAAAGAAGTGGAGTGAGGACTTTACATCTGCCTCTTTCGTCACCAAAGTTCATGCTCTTTTAACTACAAATGATGCTAAAGAAGCTTTGGAAATAAGTCAGGGAGATGAACCCAGATATTTTTATGGGTATAAATATCCAATTCTATGAATGTGCTATGTAAATAGCCCCCTACTTTGGAACACATATTTTGAATCCAATGAAGAAAAAACCTTGTGGCCAAACCCTGTGTACATCTATAATACGTTTATAAGGTAAATTTCTGAAATTCTAACTGCTATGTCAGAAGCTGTATGTACGTCTTTAAGGCTCCTGACACGTATTGACACGTATTGTCAAAATGCCCCTTGGAAGGGTTGCACCCATCAATTCACGGGGCCCCTCATGAATGAGGGTGCCCATTCTCTTGCTTACCCTAATTCTCAGTATTTTAATTAAATTTCTTAAAATTTGAGAGAAACGGCACTTTAAGGTTTTAAGTAGTATTTCTTTGATTGTTAGTGAAGTTAAACATCCTTCCATCTCTTCATCGACCATTTGGATTTATATTGGGAGACTTGATGCTCAAGTTCATTGTTTACTTTTTCAACACTTTATACATTCAGGATTCAAGGTAAGGGGGAAGTTCCCAGAAACTCTCTGGGCCCCAGTTTTCCTAACCGTAAAAGTGGGTTTTGGAGGAAATGCTCTCAAGATCCCTTCAACTCTAATCTTAACTTAAATCTGATCTTAACAACATCTTAATATCGATGTTGCTGAGAGCCTGAGCACACTTCCTATGCTTGGGTCTCAGCCCCACAGTCCCTTCCCACTTATCCCAGTAAAGATGGTCCAGGCTGCCAAATGTGCTGGGCAACCCCTGCCAGAATCAACACTATGACTCTGCTTCCTTACAGGGATGCCCCACTCATGATAATTTGTTGAGCCAATGATTGTCTTCTGCATCCATGTTAAACAAAATTATTTATAATTTAAGAAGTGATTTGGTTCTCGTTACCTTCATTTTTAATAACTCCTCCCTCCCCTTACATGCCTGCCCACCCCACCACAGATCCTATCCTTGGGAAAGCAGACATGCAGAAGGCTTGACCATCTCCATGGCAACCAGAGGTGATGTTCCTGACATGTTTATAAAAGAACATATCCCCAGCTTATAAGAAGAGAACTGCAAACCTTAAGAGAAACCTCATACTTGTCTGTACCAAAAAAGTCACTGGAAGGATTATTTTCTTATTATAGACTCCCTTTCCTGATGATTATTGTAAATTAGAGAAAAATCTTCATTTTTCCTCTTGGGTGGGTGTCTGGTTAAGATGAATTTCATTTAGCTGAAAATGAAGGAAGTTGAAATTCCTCCAAACTGATTATTGCGTGAAAATGAATGTGTAAGAACAGAATGGCATTGAGGAATGTATTGGAAGTGCATGTCTTAATGCACTGGGGAGGCTCATATAATATGTTTTATTTCACATGTCTTCCAGCAAAAGGAGGACTTGCACATTTTAACCTTGGCTTCCCTTTACGTCCCACGTCCCGTCCTTTCAGAAGGAATGACCCACCCACACATCACACTCATGATGGTCAATGAAGGTTCGCTGCAGGCAGAGCTGATTTAAGAGTTCGTGGAGGTAGTGTATATATGTCCATGCCACTCTCTCACTTTGTCACAGCTTACCCTTCCCCCTCCGCATATCCTCAAGTCCATTCTCTAGTAGGTCTGTGTCTTTATTCCCGTCTTACCCCTAGGTTCTTCTTTTTTTAGATTCCATATATATGTGCTAGCATACGGTATTTGTCTTTCTCTTTCTGACTTACTTCACTCTGTATGACAGACTCTAGGTCCATCCACCTCACTACAAATAACTCAATTTAGTTTCTTTTTATAGCTGAGTAATATTCCAGTGTATATATGTGCCACATCTTCTTTATCCATTCATCTGTTGATGGACACTTAGGTTACTACCAAACGAAAATAGATAGCTAGTGGGAAGCAGCCTCATAGCACAGGGAGATCAGCTCGTTGGTTTGTGACCGCCTGGAGGGGTGGGAAAGGGAGGGTGGGAGGGAGGGAGATGCAAGAGGGAAGAGATATGGGAACATATGTATATGTATAGCTGATTCACTTTGTTATAAAGCAGAAACTAACACACCATTGTAAAGCAATTATACTCCAATAGAGAAGTTTAAAAAAAAAAAAAGAGTTCGTGGAGGAGCCCCACCCTCTGTGTGACCGCCACCCGCTCTTTGCCTTTCTGAACCCTGGGCCCCATTCATGGCTCTACCCCGCTGGCCCTCACAGTTGGTGATGCCCTTCCTGACTGTCCACTGCCTAGTTTCTAGCTTTACCAAGCGCCACGTGCCGGCAGCTCCAGTCCTCCTAATCCCCACTCCTCAACCCCACCCAAACCCTCAGCAGAGTGAGGATGGGTAGATGTCAACACGTGCCTAGTTCCATCTTTGGAGCAGGGGAAATCTGGCAGAGCTGAGTGTGGGTGTTTCACTAAATCATTGCATATATGCATTTGAAGCAAATTGTTGTTTTGGCCCATGTCTGTTTCAGTTTTCTTCAGAACATTCCTGATCACGGAGAATTAAAAGTTAAAAACTGGGTTTCCCTGGTGGCGCAGTGGTTGAGAGTCCGCCTGCCGATGCGGAGGATGCGGGTTCATGCTCCGGTCCGGGAAGATCCCACATGCCGCGGAGCGGCTGGGCCCGTGAGCCATGGCCACTGGGCCTGCGCGTCCGGAGCCTGTGCTCGGCAACGGGAGAAGCCACAACAGTGAGAGGCCCGCGTACCGCAGAAAAAAAAAAAAAAAAAATTTAAAAACTATATTTCCCAAACACCCTTGCAACGTAGAGCCTGTCTTCTAGAACTTCCAACATTATTTTTTAAGCTTCTATTTCCCTACTTTAAACTCTTTCTCTGCTTAAACTAGCTAGAATGTTTTCCATTGCCTGCACTGAATCCTGGCCAGTACACCTCCTCTCCAATAACTGACATTTAACGTGTATTTTAGTTTTATAAAGTACTGTCTCAGAATTTTTCTTTCTTCTTTCACTGGAGCTTCATAAGACCCCTAGGATAGACTATGCATGTCACTAGACCCATTTTTCCATATAATTAAGCTGAGGCTTGAGGTGGTAAAGGGACCCACTCAATATCCCTTTGCTAGAAGCAATAGGACATTGCAAACCCAGATTCTCTGATTCCAGATCCCAAGCTCCTCCCTCCATATCCCACAACCTCAGAACCCGGCAGTCTCAGACAGGGTATCTTTGACGTAAAAGTTCTCCTTTAGATGGAACTGCAGGCACAATTAACATGTAACAGAGCTGGTTGGCAGCCAAGCCGGCGCATGGACTGGAGCCAGGAAGACCATCACGGAAGCCCCGGCCCCGCACTGCCCTGTACTTACTGTGGACCCCTGGTCTGTCTGACTCCAGAACCCAAGCCTGCCATCCACAGGGCCAAGCGACACGTTCCTCAGCCTCTTGCTCCATCAGTGCCCGGAGGCCTCACAGGACTTGGCTGCCCACAGGGCTCCATTCCATCTTTCCATGGACTTGAGGTCTTTCCACGGACTGGAGGCTGGGTGGTCGGCGCAATTCATGCAGGAAGAAAACTGCTTCAGCCAAGGTGTGGATGAGGGGCAGTGGCCACAGGACAAAGGCCAGCCAGGACCCCAGCACCTCCTGTCCCTTTGCCTTGCCTCCTACAATTGCACTGTCACCCTCACCCGCCCCAGGATCAGGGCAGGAAAGAAGATGCAGGAATTTTGCACATGCTTCTGTGTTGGCCCTGCAGGGAGACATGATTGATCTATCCTTTTGAACCCCAAGTGCATGTCACTTGGGCACCTCCTAAGTGTGGAGAGTCCATTTCTGCCATTGAAAACATTGGAGGCCATCGGATGAAAGCTCCAAATTCAGAGTCCCTCTAAGAAAATAAAATAAAACACTGATGCAGACTTGGTAGAAGGAGAATGGAGAGGGAGAATAGAACCAGATGTTTTTCTTTTAAAACTAAAAGTCCCTCAGTAATTTTTTTTTCCAGGTTTCCCATTCTATCTCCATGGAAAATCACCCGATGTTATCTTGGGGAAGTGACTTGACCTCTTCTGTAGGAGGGTGTTAATAACACCTGTCACAGGGTGTGGTGGGTTTAACACAGCACCCAGTATACAGTAGGCACTCAATAAATGGTATCTCCCTTCTCTGTGGAAACAAGGCCTTATAGGAGAGAAGTCACGAAGCCTAAAGGAAGGCCTGGGGACGGGAAAGATGGAGCCAGAAGGAGGTCGGGCGAGCAGGAGTCCCTCTGAGCCTGTAGCCACAATGATGCTAAGAATGGGGAAGGTGATGAAATGATGGTACTGACGACGCATCTCTGCCTGAAGCATCCACGCACGGAAGGCTTCTGGCCTCTTCCCCCAGACATGGCTCTGTTGCCTGTTGTACTCAATGGGATGGAGGAGTCATCCCGGTGACAGGAGGTGGGTGTGAATAAGGAAGCAACCCCCCATCAGTCCCAGCCTATAGCGTAGCAGTAAGAGGGAGGGCTCTGGAGTCAGCCTGGATTCCCATCCCTGCTTTCCTGCCTCCTAAATTAGAACCTCTATAACCTCAGGCAAGTCAGCTCATGTCTCCAAGTCTTAGACGTCCCATCTGAAAAGGGTATAATAATACTCCCTGTCTCAAAATGTCACTGAGATAATTAAATGGAATGAGAAAATTATGTCAAGTGCTGTGTGTGCTTCCTTAGAAAGCACTCAGAGGTTGCTTTGTTGCCCTTATTTATTTACTTACTTTTTTGGCTGTGTGGCATGTAGGATCTTAGTTCCCCTGCTAGGGATCGAACCCACGTCCCCTGCATTGGAAGTGTGGAGTCTTAACCACTGGACCGCCAGAGACATCCCCTGTTGCCCTTATTATGATTATTTTATGTTGAGAATTGTTACAGGGTCCCTGTATGCAACTCTTTTCACACTGTTTAAAAAGTCTCTCCAACAGAATCCTGCATTGTTGCCCAAATCGAGTGAATGCTGCCAAACATCCAGGTTGGGGTTGCAGTCATTGCCACTCAGAGGACCGCTCTGAGCCTCAGTTTCCTCATCTGTGACCCAGGCATGCTCTGGACACTGCAGGGTTGTTGGGAGGATTCCACAAGGCAGTGGGCGGAATGTGGCCAGCCCCAGGCTTGGTCCAGAGGAAGGCTTGAGAGATGGGAGTTCCCTTTCTTTTCCTGTTCCCCTCCCCTACAGGAAAGTGCAGAAAGCCAGGTTAAGGGGCTCCTCTGGCCACCTGACCGGAGGGACAGCCGGGTGGAGAGCAGGAAGGGGTGGTGTGGTATGGAGCAGTTCAGCTGCTTTGCCCTCTGGGATCCAGCATTTGGGTTTTGTTTTGTTTTTTGTTTGTTTTTTAACATCTTTATTGGAGTATAATTACCTTACAATGTTGTGTTATTGCTGCTGTATAACAAAGTGAATCAGCTATATGTATACACATATCCCCATATCCCCTCCCTCTTGAGTCTCCCTCCCACCCTCTCTATCCCACCCCTCTAGGTGGTCACAGAGCACCGAGCTGATCTCCCTGTGCTATGTGGCTGCTTCCCACTAGCTATCTATTTTACGTTTGGTAGTGTGTATATGTCCATGCTACTCTCTCACTTCATCCCAGCTTACCCTTCCCACTCCCTGTGTCCTCAAGTCTATTCTCTACGTCTGCATCTTTATTCCTGTCCTACCCCTAGGTTCTTCAGAAACTTTTTTTTTTTTAGATTCCATATATATGTGTTAGCATACGGTATTTGTTTTTCTCTTCCTGACTTACTTCACTCTGTATGACAGTCTCTAGGTCCATCCACCTCACTACAAATAACTCAATTTCATTTCTTTTTATGGCTGAGTAATATTCCATTGTATATATGTGCCACATCTTCTTTATCCATTCATCGGTCGATGGACACTTAGGTTGCTTCCATGTCCTGGCTATTGTAAATAGAGCTGCAATGAACATTGTGGTACATGACTCTTTTTGAATTATGGTTTTCTCAGGGTATACGCCCAGGAGTGGGATTGCTGGGTCATATGGTAGTTCTATTTTTAGTTTTTTAAGGAACCTCCATACTGTTCTGCATAGTGGCTGTATCAATTTACATTCCCACCAGCAGTGCAAGAGGGTGGGATCCAGCAATTTGGAAGCGGACTCCAATCGGCACAGCTCGGGGTGGCCCTTCCCAAGACAATGGCAGGATGCAGGCCTGTGCTCACCAGCAGGGGTGTGCAGACCTTTGCACAAGGAGGACCAGCAGCCTTGGCATCAAGTGAGGGAACCCCTGGTGCAGCCCCAGGAATGTGGGAGTCCCGGGCGACCTGGCCAATAAACAGGAAAGGAGACTCTAGGCTCCCTGGAGCATTGATTTGAGGAGCTTCATACCCACCGAGTTCCCTCCCTCACAAGCACGAGCTTGTGTTTGGAGTCCCGGAGTCCCCTCAAAGATCTTTGCCAGACTCTACGCTGATCCTGATGATAATATAATAAACTGAAAATTTTTTTACTGAGCACCTACTGTGTGCCAGGCCTACTGTGAAGGACCGTCAATCCTTGTTCCAGGTTTCGTGTCTGCAAGTTCACCTACTCTGCTAAAATTTATTTGTAACCCCCCCAAATCAATATTTGCAGGCTTTTTTGCGCTTTCACCGTCACTCACAGACGTGTGCAGAACAGCAAAAAATTTGAGTCGCCAAAGGACACACACGTTCCCAGCTCAAGTCCAACAAGACAAGCTCCGTCTTCTGGTCACAGCTCTTGTGCTGCAGCAAGTATCCGTTTTGTGGTCCACGCAGTGCAGTGTTGTTCACGTTTGGGGAGATTTTCCTTGATAGCTTTGCTGTTTGAAATGGCCTCTGAAGTGCTAGCTGGTGTTCCCAAGCACAAGAAGCTATGTTGTGCCTTACGGAGAAAATACATAGATTAGATAAGCTTTGCTCAAGCACAACTTATAGCGCTGCTGGCCTTGACTTCAATGTTAATGAATCAACACTGTCTATTAAATGAGGTGTCTCTAAAACAGAAGCATACATCCAACAAGGCTGTATGTTGATTGGCTGATGAAAACGTAACCAGAGGCTCACAGGACCCTCACCCTGTATTTCTTCTGGGAGCAATGACTCAGTTTTCATGATTTGGTACCAGGCCCACCTGACTCTCAGCTTTTGCTCTTCCCTTTATCTGCCCCACCTCTAAGACGCCAAAAGGTTTACTCTCTGATGGCTGACGTGCAATGGAGAGCTATTAGGGGCTGAGCTACACAGTGCCTGCAGCCCTATAATCCTTACCATGAACTACATTTTTCTAGAAGCAGATTCCCGTGCTGCTTACTTGTTAGAGGAACCTGTATTAGTTATCTATTGCTCTGTAACAAATTGTCAGAGAACTGGCAGCTTGAAACAAACACACACATTTATCTGACAGTTTCTATGGGTCTCAGCATGACTCAGCTCTGCTCAGGGTCTTACAAGGCTTCAGTCAAGGAGCCGGCTGGGCTACGTTCTCATCTGGAAGTTCGACTGGAGAAGATTCTGCTTCCAAGCTCATTCAAGCTGTTGGCAGAATCCATTTCCTTGGGAGTGTATGACAGAGGACCCCAGCCTTCACCAGCCGGTGGCCAACACAGATCCCAGAAGCTGCCCATAGCTCCCTGGCACGTGGCCCTCTCCACAGTACGGCAGCTCACAATACGACAGTTTGCTCCCTGAAGGCGGCAGAAGGATCTCTCCCTCCGGTCCACTAAGACAGAGTCGTGTATATGCAACATAATCATGGGAGTGACAACCCATCACCACTGACATATGATGGAGAGATCCGTTACCCGTATTTCCATCGCCATCATAATCTGTAGTTAATATTATTGCTCATCATAATTACCGCGAGTTCAGTATTAGCAGCACTAAGTAAGCACTAAGATCCCACTTACGTTTTGCATTAAAACCTTCCGTCATTCCCAAGGCCTATGGAGTAAAATCCAAGTTTCCAAGCCTGCCATTCATGCCCCCTGTTATCTTCCTGGCTTCATCTCTGTCCACTCCAGGCTCTTCCCCAGTTGTGCCCAACTCTTCATCTCCTTCCAGCACATGCAGCCCTTCTGCCTGGCCTGCCCTTTGCTTTCCTCTCAGTCAAGTTCATGTGCACATCTTACAGACCCATTGGGAAGATGACCTTGACTCTCCCAAAGCCCTCAGCCTCTCTCTTCTCTGGACTCCAGAGCTCTGTGACGTGCTTCTTTATACTGCTGGGCACACTACATTGCATAATGTCGTCAGACTGGGTTCCAGTTCATCTCCGAATTCCAGGACTGGGTGCATATCAGTTCTCAATAAATCATGCTGAGTGAATACATAATCAATATGATTAACAACAACTTTTCTTGGATGGCCCCTCAGAGTGTGCAAAGTATATTAAGCTGATACAGAAAAGTCTGGCAGAGACAAGCAGCTGGGTGACCCAACTAGGCCCCGGGGCAGTTCAGAACTGGGTGTCCTCTTCCTATAGGCTGACAACTCCAGAAAGAAGCCACAGCTCCTCTGAAGAGCCCTGGGCTCAGCACTTCCCATATTCACGGCTGCTATTCTCAGTGCACCTCTTCCCCAGAGCCTGCTTCCATATTTTCAGGTCTTTGAATGTTGCAGCCAAACCACTGCTGTTTCTGAAAGCAGAACCAAAACACCCTACTGGCCACCGCTCCTCACTGACTTCCTGCTCCTGGGGCTCCAATCCTGGCTTCCCGCCTCCTTGGGGGCCCTCTGCTCCCTTGCCCTGGGAGCATGTCCACTTTCTGTGCACTGGCCCTGCACCCCATCCCACCTCCGCCCTGCACCTCCAGCCTCCCGCCTCCTCTTGCCCGGCTCCTGGGGCCTCTGCCTGTGCCCAGAAGCCCTGCTCCCCTTCACTCCCCTTCTGTGGAGCCACTTCCCCATTTGAATACTTTATGTCCTTCCTCCCTTTCTTCTGGGGAAGCCTGGTCCAAAAGCCAGTTGTGACTTCTGTGGGTTAAAGGCCAGGATGAAAAAAACAGAAGGAGCTACCATTTCTGTCTCCGTAGCTCCTTAGCCAGGAAGGGGCAACAAAGGTAGCACAACTTGGCCAAGCAAAGAGGCTGCTAGCAATGACCGTGCCAGCCAGGTCCCCGGTAGGGGGCGGGGGGCGGTCAGGAAAACCCAAAGCCCAAGGCCTGGAGGGTGGGCTTCAGTTTCTCAGGAAACTGAAGGGATATGAAATATGCCCATTTTATAGATGAAGGCTCTCAATTTTGAACCTAACTGAAATCTAAAGGCAAGATTGAGTGAGGGAAAGGGGGACATGCTTGTGACCCAGGAAAAGCCAGGTGAAAATTTATAAGGTCAAGCTTCTCCTAAAAATGAGGATACGGTTCTCCACTTGGGATGGGTGAGAGAATCAAATGAGATAATGTTGTAAATGACTAGCACAGCATATAAGACAGAGAAGTCTCGCCAAACAAAGCCAATGACCTTCTCCTTTAAAATTGCTGTTGCTCCCTTTGGTGGAGGCCTGGGGTGAGGCTGTCTGGCTCTTGAGCTGCCCTGGCTGGAACGCAGTCAGTACCTTCAGAGGCCGTGGCAGGCCAGCCGCCAGGCCAGCCGGGGTGGCGGTAAGTGGCCCTGAGCCAGCGTCCTCAGCAACTGCCGGAGCTGCCAAGAAGGGGTGACTTTGATGTGAAGCCAAAAGAAGACATGTTTCAATTATCTAAATTACTCAAAGCCCCCCACAAAACCCAAAGAGCTGCAGGTCACTTGCAAATTTAAAATTCCCTGCCTACCACTCCCCATCACACCAGCCAGATTTTCGGTTCCCCATCAAGTCCTGTCGTCTCACACCTCAGTCCCTTTGCACGTGCTTGAGCCTCTGCCTAGAATTCTCTTGCTTCCTCTCGGTATCTGCCCAGAAAATTCCCCCTCATGCTTCAGGTCTCGGCTCCGCAGTCCCCCTTCCTGGAAGCCATCTCTGCAGGTCCCTCCCTGGTGCTTTCTACATGTGACATTTATCACTCTCTGCTAATATCGCCCATTGATGTGCCCAGGTCCCCAACAAACCGAGAGCTCATCCGGGGCAAGGAGAAAGCTTTGCTGTTATTCACACCTCGTGCTCATGCAACACCTACCACAGAGAGGTTCTCAACCAGTGTTTGTTGAAATGCATGTCTGCAATCATGCGGTAGTTGAAAGAACCAACCCCTTAAAACTAAAAGGCCTCTTTCTGAATTCTAGCTGTTCAGCTAAACAGCCCATGACGTTGGCTTGCGTTCCTTAGCCTCTGTACCTCAGATTCCAGTTTGTAAAATAGGACCATGAGACAAGTCTTAGAGAATTATTTTGAGGAAACAAACACACACACACACTCACACGCATTCACACTCCAGAGGCCAGGTTTCCACAGTTAAGAGGGAAATGGAGAGGGAGCCATTTACACTGACACTCCAGGCCACAGCGAGATTGTCCATCACCACCACTCAGGGGTGTTGACCTTGGTACCTTGGCCTTAGCCTCTTGTACATGCAGGCACTAAGTCCTGGGCGTAGTCAGCGAGGCAGGGAGACCAGGCTTCCCTGTCAAGGACAGAGCAACCTTGACCCCTGGCCAAGGTCAGAGCCCTTCACACAGACCCTCAGCTAGATCTTAGCTCCCTGTACAGAGTCTGCAATGACACTGAAAGGGGCCCTTCTGGTAGGCCCTCTCTTGGGCCAAAATGGACAGACGCCCTGGATCCTAGATTCAGTTTCTGGCTGGCACTTTGAGAAACAGAAGGGCAGCTGGAACCCTCAAAATAAGACTTGTTTTTCCCAGAGCACAAGCCAGCATTTCAAGCCAGGACACTTTTCCTGTTATTAAGAAGATTCATACCATGGGTTGAGGATTAGTTAGGATAGACTGGGTGTTGCTTCAGTAACAAACAGCCCCCCAGATCTCAGTGGCTTACAGTCACAACGGTTTCTTGCTCGCAGCTCCAGTTTTATGGGTCCTGAGGACTCCCCGTGGCAGCTGCTCTCCATGTGATGGCTCAAAACGGCAATGTCATGTCAGCACGTGCTTCTGTATCCCCAGATCCAAGGAAGAGCAAGCACAGGCTCTCACTCAGCAGTGACACACCCCACCTGGTCTCACTCTTGTGTGTTTACCTCTTAGACTATAAGCTCCTTCAGATATAGAGCCGTATGTCTTTTTTTTTTCCCTGCTGTATGCCTGCTTCAGAGGAGGCAATAAATATTTGTTGCATAAATGAACAAGAGAATGAATATACTTATGATTCATTTCTTTCTCACCTACTACCCTAAACCATGCCAGGCTCTGGGCTGGGCAAAGGGGACACACCTGGAAACATGACTCTGCCTCTACCCCCCGGTGAGCTCCCAGCCTGACGAGGGAAGCTGATGTACAAAAACTCATTCAATGCAGCATAATAAGGACCATCATCGAAATCCATGAAACCTGCTGTAGGAGCAAGTAAAGGGGAAAAATCATCTTCCCGGGAGATCCAGGAAGGACTTCATGGGGAAGGGATATGGGAGCTGGCTCTAAAAATCTGGGTATTGCTGGGTAGAAGGGATGAGAAGGGGCGAGACGAGCAATAGCACAGATGAGGCCATGGATGTTAGAACAAGCCTGGAGTGTTCAGGAAAGGGAGAGCCTCATTCTGCGTATTGCTGGAGGGTTGCGTGTAAGATGGGGATGGTGAGTGTACAGATGGAAAGAGAAGCAGGACCATGTCATGGAGAACCAGAGGGATACCATGGATGTCAAGCTTAGGAGCGTGACTTTTATCCCATTGGAAATGAAAGTCTCCAGAGGTTCTTCAAGAGGAGAGTGATACAGTCTCCTATGAGGATCTGTAAGCGTGTCCTGCTTGCAGG
Source organism: Monodon monoceros (assembly GCF_005190385.1). NCBI lineage: Eukaryota > Metazoa > Chordata > Mammalia > Artiodactyla > Monodontidae > Monodon > Monodon monoceros. The sequence continues at coordinate 88,075,339 of NW_021703782.1, read as the reverse complement.
GGAAGAATGTGTTGACAGGGGAAAACCTAGAGCCACGGGGCTGATAAAAATGCTTTCCAGTGGACTGAGCCTGCCCAGTCTCTCTGAAAGACAGGCGCTCTTACTCCTGGGTCTGCAGCAAGGATGTCCTCTGACGTCAACAGGTATATCTTATCTGTGTGTGTACATGTGGATACGTATGCATATCACAGGTATTTAAGGCATTTCAACATTGATTTATGTATAAAACCTCTCCAAGGGAAGCAGATAATAAGTAAAACTGAGCTTACCCAGAGTTTAGTCTTAAAATTACAAGTGACAATTGTCACTTTTTCTACAGAGAGCTAGAAGCATTGGAGCCCGTGGTCCGACACCTATGTGCACAGGGTCTGGCGTATGGTCTTCTTAGGGATGTTTGATACTTTCTGTTTCTGTGAGGAACTATGCCACGAGATGTCAAATATATCATGACAGTGTCAAAATGAGATGACCTCCTAAGTTCCTCTCTGCTCTGGCATCTATAAAACTCGGGGGTAGAGGGGCTAAGTGACCCTTCCGAGGTTGTACTGCAAGGTTGTCAGAAGCCCAAGACAGAGATGTCTGGGGCAAAACATCTGAGGTTGGTTGTTTTGGGTTTTGTTTGTTTTGCCATTACGAGTCCCATCTCAGAAATCCACATAAGGGGCCACACTGATTATTTTGCAGCAAAAATAGCCAGTTATTTATTCAGAAATAATAGCATTTTTCAAATCATTAACATGAAAGCTGTTCTTTTTTTTTTTGGCTGCATCGGGTCTTCGTTGCTGCACGCAGGCTTTCCCTAGTTGCAGCGAGTGGGGGCTACTCTTTGTTGCGGTGCGTGGGCTTCTCATTGCGGTGGCTTCTCTTGTTGCGGAGCACGGGCTCTAGGCGCGCAGGCTTCAGTAGTTGTGGCTCGTGGGCTCAGTAGTTGTGGCTCACAGGCTCTAGAGCGGAGGCTCAGTAGTTGTGGCACACGGGCTTAGTTGCTCCACAGCATGTGGGATCTTCCTGGACCAGGGCTGGAACCCATGTCTGCTGCATTGGCAGGCGAATTCTTAACCACTGCGCCACCAGGGAACTCTGTGAAAGCTGTTCTTAAGAATTTTTTATTGACTTTATTTATAAAAGAGCAAAATATAAGACCATCAGGATGAGTCTAGTGCTGGTCACTGCTCAGTCTAAGTGGGTGAGGACGTTGGTGTTTTCAGACTGAATGGGTCAGGAGGGGGCAGGTGATCATGGAGGACCCCTCAATTTTGGCTCCAAGCTGGATCACAGAGAGTCACCTTCAGCTATAGTTTTCATCTAATCATGAAAGAAGAGTGACTTTCACAGAAACAGGTGGGGTTTAACCACAGTCCAGAGTTTGGCTCCAGGATTCAGTAGACAAACTATCACTGAGAACTTTCCATTAGTATAATTTTCAGCTTCATTCCTTTTCAATGGAGTCAGGCTTAGCAGGGCAGGTATTTGGTAATCAGACCTCCCTCAGGAGCCCACTCCAAGGACATTGTAGAAACTTAGAATAAGCTGGCCTCTGATCAAAATCTGTGAATTTCTTCTGGATTGTTTAATTTCATTTATACTATATGTATCAGTGAGGGTTCTCCAGAAAAATCATCTATCTATCTATCTCTCTCTCTCTCTCTCTACCCATCTATCCATCCATCCATCTACCCAGCTATCTATCCGTCCATCTCTCTATCTATATGTGTGTATAGACACACATATGTATATAGTCTGAAATCCATAGGGCAGGCTAGAAATCAGGCAGAAATTGAAGAAGTTCTTCTTCTCCAGGAAACTTTAGTTCTTGCTCTTAAGACCTTCAGCTGATTGGATGAGGCCCACCACATTAGCAAGGGCAACCTCCTTTACACAAAGTGAACAGATTGTAGATGCTAGCCACACCTACAAAATACCTTCATGGTAACACCTAGATTAGTGTTTGATTAAATAACGGGGCACTACAGCCTAGCCAAGTTGACACCAAAAACTAAGCATCACACCCAGTTTCTGCCATTTCTCAAAATCTGTGGTTCCACCAGACTTGGGGGAAGTTAGCTACAGGAAAACCTCAGTTTTTCCAGTTCCAGTTGCCATAAGCTCAATCTATCTGTCCAAATCAGCCACACTCTTGTTTTCTTCCCTGGTAATTTTGAGCTCAGTGTGCCCAGATGTCTTGTCACATCCATTAGGAAACACAAACCCATGAGTCATGGAGGGTCTGGCAGGATGAATTTTCAAATCCCTTGAACAGGTTTTTATGATCCAGCCATCTGATTGCCCTAAAATAAACCCAATTGCCATGCTCTGTTTCACCTCCTTCCAAATACCCCATGACCTGGAGATGACTCAGGGCCTGAGAATGAAGAAAATAGAATCCCAATCACTTCCTCTATCACATCTTCAGGGAGCCTGATTACAAAGCAGAAATTCTCCAGATGAGTGAGGAAAGTGGAAGCTGAACCCAGCAACCTTCTTTTGGACGTGAGTGAACGGTTGTAACATTCTTTCCCATCTGGGTCAAGGGAACTCAGTATTTTTTGCTTTCAGCCTGCATTTCTCAGATGCCACATTGGCAGGTGGATAGCCCTGCTGTTTCTTGTGTGCTAGAAAATCGTATACAATCCTCAGACACAGAATGAAAAGGACAGTAAATAGCAAGTCCTAAGGAGAATGTGGAGGGAGCAGCCATCAGACACCGCTGATAAGAGTAGAAACTGGTACAACCACTTTGAAAACCTGTGTGGCAACAGCTGCAAAAACCGAAAACACCTCATTCCCCCGCAGGTCCTCTCCTGAGTATACATCCAACAGAAATACACGCACTGGAATATTCACAGCAACGCTATTCATAATGCCCCAAAGTTGGAAACAACACAAATGTCTAGCAATGGCAGAATGAGTAAATAAGCCTATTCACACAGTGGAACACAGCAATGAGATTGATGATCTGTAGCTACAAGCAACCTCAGGGAAGAATGCCATAAACTTAATATGGAGCCAAAGAGACCAGACCCCAAAAAAGGGCATATTGTGTGATTGACAGAAAGTATAAAACCAGACAGAACTAATCTATAGCATAGGAAGTCAGGAGAAGGGTTGCCACTGGAGGGAACACTGTGACTAAGGGTCACCAGGAGACTTCTGCAGTGATTGATAATGTTTGATTATCTACTGATGCCTAGTAAACTACCCCAAAAGCTTGAAACAATAACCAGCTCTTTATAGCTCACGACTTTCTGGGTCAGGAATTCAAGCACGGCTCAGCTGGGTGATTCTTTGCACCATGTGCTTTTTCCTTTTTTTTTGCCTTAGAAATGACTGCATTTTTTTAATTGAAATAGAGCTGATTTACAGTGTTTCAGGTTTACAGCAAAGTGATTCAGTTATACATACTTTTTCAGGTTATTTTCCATTATAGGTTATTACAAGATATTGAATAGGGTTCCCTGTGCTATACAGTATGTCCTGTTTGCTATCTATTTTATATATAGTAGTGTGTATATGTTAATCCCAAACTCCTAATTTATCCCCCCTCCCCACCTTTCCCCTTTGGTTTGTTTTCTATGTCTGTGAGTCTATTTCTGTTTTGTAAATAAGTTCATTTGTATCATTTTTTCAGATTCCACGTATAGGTGATATCACATAATATTTGTCTTTCTCTATCTGGCTTACTTCACTTAGTATGATAATCTCTAGGTCCAGCCATGTTGCTGCAAATGGTATTATTTCATTCTTTTTTCATGGCTGATTAATATTCCATTGTGTGTATATGTGTGTGTGTGTGTGTGTGTGTGTGTGTGTGTGTGTATACACACCACATCTTCTTTATCCATTTATCTGTCAACGGACATCTAAATTGCTTCCTGGTCCATGTGCTTTTGATGGAGGTCACTCAGTGGTCTCAGGGGGCAGATGGACTGGTGTGAGGTCCAAGAAAGCTGTCCTAACAATTTTCGTGCTTTAGCAAGGAGCACAGGAAGTCTGGGCTCCACTGGAGCTGTAGACAGGAGGGTCTATCTGTGGCCTCTCCAACGTGGCAATCTCAAGGTACTTGGACTTCTTATGTGGTGGTTCAGAGCACCCAGAAAGAGATTCCAAGAGCCGCAGGTGAAAGCCCCAAGGTTTCTTATAACCTAAACTTAGAGTCATTTTCATTTTATTCTAGTGGTCGAAGAAGTCACTAAAGCCGATCTAGACTCAAGGGAGAAGAAGAAGAGATTCCTCTTCTCTAGGAGAACAGCACACAAGTACACGGAGGGAAAGGATTGATGGCCACCATCTCGGAAACAAGCTATCACAGGTAATGTTCTATTTCTCGATGGTTGTTGGTTACAAGCTATATTCAGCTGCGGAAAATTTACCAAGCTGTATACTTATTTTAATTAATTAATTAATTTATTTTTTGGCTGTGTTGGGTCTTCGTTTCTGTGCGAGGGCTTTCTCTAGTTGCGGCAAGCGGGGGCCACTCTTCATCGCGGTGCGCGGGCCTCTCACTATTTCGGCCTCCCTTGTTGCGGAACACAGGCTCCAGACGCGCAGGCTCAGTAGTTGTGGCTCACAGGCCCAGCTGCTCTGTGGCATGTGGGATCTTCCCAGACCAGGGCTCGAACCCGTGTCTCCTGCATTGGCAGGCAGATTCTCAACCACTGTGCCACCAGGGAAGCCCCCAAGCTGTATACTTATGATATGTGCCTTTTCTATATGTATATGTGCTATAGACTGAATAAGCATTCAGTTTGTGTCCCCCTCAAAATTCACATGTTGAAACCTAATCCCCAATGCGATGCCATTTGCAGGTGGGGCCTTTGAGAGGTGATTGGGATTAGTGCCCTTATGAAAGATACCCCCAAGAGCTCCCTCACCCCTTCCTCCATGTGAGGCCATCCACGAACCAGGATGGTTCAACCAGACACCGAATCTGCCAGCACCTTGATCTTGGGCTTCCCAACCTCCAGAACCCTGAGAAATAAAATTCTGTTGTTTAAGCCACCCAGTCTATGGTATTCTGTTATAGCAGCTGCAAAGGCTATGACAACATGATTTTCATAAAAAGTTTACATTTAAAAAGAATTATCGAGTAGAATCAATGGCCCTGGGAACAGGCTGGTCCCATGTGAGCCCTTCTGCGCCACGATGGACAGCCTTGTTTCATGGCGTCACGCGGCCCTTTACCAGCCCCGTGTTCTTGGGCTTTTTCCTGCAAGGTCCTCAGTTTCAATGGGGAAGAAAAGCAACAGGTACCTTCCTGGATGCCTAAGATAACCTAAGAGAAACTCCCAGCATGTCCTGATTCTTAGTTAACTTCATTTCACTGCAAACACTGCCTTGAACCCCTGACTCCTCAGCTGCAGAGGGAGTTAAGCAGCTAAGACTTCCTAGAAGACGGGTTACAGGTCCAGAGAGAGCTCCCCCTCCCTCCCCACGGTCCTCGCCTTGTGAGCTGAGGAAGGGGCACATCTCAGGCACCTGCGCCCCACGGAGGCTGGGAGGGGAACCCGGGTCTGAAGCCGAAGGAAACACTGCAGGGCTGCTAAACAGGCCCAGAGTCCCCAAGCAGAGTGACAAGTGAATCACCTCGACTCATGCTTAGTCACTGCAAGGTACTTTCCACACGGACACATGGAGATGGTTACCAAAGAAATGTCTGCTGGCTGCTCACACATCAGCTCAAAGAAAATGTTGTTGTAACCTTTACTTTGGAGGGGAAAATAAATAGCATCACTTTCCCTTTTCCTTTCCTTTCCTTTTTGGAGAGAGATTTGTTGGCAAAATAGTTGAAGTGGTTGTTTTTATTTATCCTGGAGAAAGTTTTTCCAGAAAGCTCTGAATCCCGAGCTTTGTGTATGTGGCAGGCCCTTCGAGTCCAAAGCACTTAGTGTCTAAGTGTGTAAACAGCTCCCTCAGAGGGAACTGTCCCATCACACTCTCTGATCACCGGCGGAGTCCTCCGGGCTTCACGGAATTAGAGAGCCGAGGTTCAAATCCTCACTCTGCCCTGTACTATCAGTATAAATGGGGGCGGGGCATTCCAACTTCCTGAGCCCCTATTTCCTCATGAATAATAATGAGGATTAGTCATGCTTACCCACACAGTGGTTATAAGTAAATGAGGTGACGCGTAGCAGCACCACAAAAACTGCTTAGCACCCACAAAGTAGTTGATGAGTTAAAATGAGTTCCCCCCTCCCTCCCTCTCTCCTGACCCTCCTCCCTTCTTTATTTCCCTTTCCACCTTTCTCCTTTTAAATTCCCTCCCTTCCTCTCCCTTCCCTTCACTCCAAACTTAATCATCCCTCAAGTCTCTCCTCCCCCCTCCGCTGTCTGCTTTTTTTTTTTTTTTTTTTTTGCCTTGTTTTCAAGTCTCAAACGCCCTCTGCGCTCACAGCCATCCCTCTGGCTGGTACAGCCTCGGCATGGTAGCTGCTGAACGCCAGCCAAATTCTGGTTTAAAAACACTGCGATTTTTGGCCAGACTTTCTCTCCTTACAAATGAGGGTGATGTTTCAGGCACGGGAAGTCTTCCCATCCATTGAGGCCCCAGGCAAAAAAAAAAAATAGCAACGCCTCAGTGTGTGGCCTTAGGTGGCCAGTGATGTGAGGCTCCGGGTACTGACAGAAATAAATCTGGTGTTTCTGAAAACTGTGAAACACGCGCAGTGGATGTGTCATCCTAGCAAAAGTGAGTCAGTCCCCAGGCCTGAGCCCAAATCTGGCTGCACTGGCTTTCTAAATAGAAAGTATATTCCTGGCCAGCCTAAGATTAGCAAATTGGCTGTCAATGCGAGTGGAAAGAGGGGCAGAAGAGGAGACGTGCAAATCTATACTTTGCAAGAAATTTTACTGGAAAAATGAAGTTCTCTCTGTGATTTTTTTTTTTTAATTACTCCTTTTCTCTCCATCCTGCTGTCTGAGCCAAGCTTTTCCTCCCATCACTATCTTAGCACAAAGTTCTAAAGACGTCTTTGAAAATAGGACCACAACATCCATGGATGAATGGATAAAGGAAATGTGGTATATACATATATGTATACAATGGACTATTATTCAACCATAAAAAAGAAGGACATCTTGTCATTTGCAACAGCATAGGTGAAACTTGAAAGCAGTCTGCTAAGTGAAATAAGTCAGACAGAGAAAGACAAATGCTGTATGATCTCCCTTATATGTGAAATCTAAAAAAGAAAAAAAAAAACAGCTCATCGATACAGAGTACAGATTGGGGGTTGCCAGAGGTAGGGGGTAGGAGTGGGCAAAATGGGTGAAGGGGGTCAAAAGGCACAAACAGGGCTTCCCTGGTGGCGCAGTGGTTGAGAGTCCGCCTGCTGATGCAGGGGACACGGGTTCGTGCCCCGGTCCAGGAAGATCCCACCTGCCGTGGAACGGCTGGGCCCGTGAGCCATGGCCGCTGAGCCTGCGCGTCTGGAGCCTGTGTTCCGCAACAGGAGGGGCCACAACAGTGAGAGGCCCGCGTACCGCAAAAAAAAAAAAAAAGGCACAAACAATTAAGTCCTGGGGCTGTAATGTACAACATGGTGACTACAGTTAATAAAACTGTGTTGCGTGTTTGAAAGTTGCTAAGAAGTAAATCTTAGAAGTTCTCACCACTAGAAAAAAATTTATTGCTATTTATAATGACAGATGTTAACTAGCCTGATTCTGATGACCATTTCATAATATATACAAATGTCACATTGTTATGTTTTACATCTGAAACTAGTATAATGTTATATGTCAACTATACCTCACTTAAATTTTTTTTTTAATTATTGGATATTAAAGATTGTCAAAAGTTAAAAAAAAGGAAGAAGAAAATAACAAAAGCAGGACCACAAAGTGGCACTGAGACAGCCCGGGATAACTGGATGCTGTAACCTTTAGGGTAAAACAGGCCTGGGTTCAAATTCTGGTCCCACCTCCAACCAGCTGTGCGGGTGGGTGTGTGAGCCAGAGAGAGACCTTGGGCAAATTTCTAACCTCTCTTGAGGCTTAGTATCACTTCACCCATGTGGGAGGACCCTGCCTCTTTCCTTGTGAAGATGTCAGCAGAGCCTGGCCCACGGTAGGTGCCCTTCATATCTGGGCACCTTTCTCTTCCCCTTCTTGGGAGGGGAAGTACCCCGACGCCAATGCCTCTTCATTCCCTGGTTCTCTGCGCACACGGGCTGCCTCTTCTGGAGGCTGTGAGCGCTGAGCCTGCATGAGCGGCGGTAACAGCAGCTGTTCCATCCGCTTTGCCTCTCTGCTCCAGACAGATTCTGAAGAAAAGAAGCCACGCCGGGCCGGGGGCCTCCCGTGCCAGCATCCCTGGCAAACACAGATGCCCGAGTCACGTGGGCTCGGTGGTGCGAGAGGAAGTGATGCAACCACCCTCTGGCTTTGGGTCAGCCAGGAGGAAAGTGTCCTGTTACAGCCTGGGCATGGCTGGCTTCAGGGCTGCAGGCCTGCACCCTGTCCCAAAGCTGCAGCAAAAGGGGCAGCAGGAGATCCTCTCTTGTGCATACACTGCCTGCTGTTCACCCTGCTTTGTGCACAACCATCTGGGACCCACAAAGGACCCAGGCAAGCCAAGTCAGCTCTGGCCCTTGGCTTCTCCCCTCCTGTTGCTCCAGCTTACAAGTTGCCCGGACTACAAACACCTGTTTCCTTTTGCCTGGACCCTGTGGGGTCCAGCTATTCTATTGACTTCATCTGCATAGCAGGAATATAATTGAATTCAATCATAATAACTGCATTCATTAAAAACCTATGTAATGTTCATTAAGCAGCCTAGGTAACATGCCATTAATAGCATTAACATACGAACTGTGCATTGGGTCACTAATATGCACGTTATGTATGATGTTCCATGTACTTATTAATCACAGTACATGCCAAAAAAACACAGCATTCAAAGCTTGCAGGCTTGTCCCAGTTACGAGCCCTTTTGATCTCATCCAAATCCCTTTTATGGAACAGCTTTTTCATTAATTGGAACATTTGCTTTTCAGCTCTTTACACCAAGACGGGTGTTGGAGAGAAAGGCCTCCGAGAAGCTGGTTAGCGCCGGAGTTGAGGAAACCTGAGGAGTCTGTATTGGAGTTTATCCTGGAGAAGGGCCATGACCTTGAGGGCAGAGTCCAGACTTCTGGGTTCCATCCTGGCCTCTGCCGAGACTTCCCCTGCCAATCACTACCACCTCCACTGGACATCCATTATCTGGGAAAGGTGCATAATAGCACTTGACATCACCAGGACATTAAGGGGATTATCTCATTAGGGGGCTAACATGCAGTGGAAATGCAGAATGGCAATAGCGTTGAGCATCACTGCCAGGAAGCTCCCAATGGAAAACTTCTCCACTAAGGAAAATTATCTGCTCCAACACACCCAGCCTGCCCTTGACACGAGTCCGATGGCACTCAGCTACAGTAAGCCGGCATCAGTAATGGCTGTCCTTTAAGTGGGGCCCTCTCCTCGTTTCTCCTCAAAGCGCATTCTTGGCATTGCTTAGTGCCTGGCGTTACCATCTCCATTTTACGGAATTTGGAAAGTGAGGCCCTGGTAAATGAAGTGAGCTACCCAAAGTCAACTCAGAAGGCCTCCCTGGCATGAAGGAGGGGATAGAAGATGGACAGGGAGGTGTGCATCCTAATTCCTTGTGATGGTTTCTGACTCTGCACCTAGACCCATCTCCTTGGCTGAAATGAGCCAATCCCTGAATGCTCATACAACTTCATTCTGCTCCCTATATGTTGCTGCCTATCAGGAATGCCCTGGGAATCCCACCTGTAAAGGATCTGCCAGCCCATATTTTGTTCCCCTCCAACACTCATCTGAGTATTTTTCGTTTAATATTTATTTATTTACTTACCTACGTATTTTGGCTGCGCCAGGTCGCAGCTGCAGCCTGTGGGATCTTAGGTGCAGCGTGCACGTGGGATCTAGTTCCTCAACCAGGGATCGAACCGAGGCCCCCTGCATTGACAGCGCGGAGTCTTACCCACTGGATACCACCAGGGAAGTCCCTCATTTGAGTATTCATTGATCACCTACTCTAAACCAGACTCTGAGCTGAGTACAAGTCATGGCCCTGCCTTCCAGGAGCTCAGTGACATGATCTTAGTTTGGGCAGTGGGTCCCTGTTCCTGGTCCACGGACCACCTACTGGATTCTTTGCTTTGAATCTCACCTCCTTCCAATCCAGCTTTCCCACAGGTATCAGAATGTGCTTTCTAAAATGCGAAGCTGGCCCTGTACCCACTCCCCAGCTTGAATCTCCCTCTGGGCTCCTGTCACTCGCAGAAAAAAGCTGAAACCTGTGGACTTGGCACTCAAGGCTCATCAGAATGCACCTCCGTCTCTTCAGTCTCCTCTTCTCCGTCACCTGATCTATGCACCAAGATCGCTGGATTTCCCACCTAAAAAATTCTTCCCATTTCTAAAGTAGGGCTGATTTCTCTACCCCTTGAATCTCAGTTGTCCACGTGATTGCCATTGGCTAATAGGACATTAGCAAACGTGAAGCAAATAAAGGCTTGAAAAGCGCTGTACTTTGGGTTTGCCCTTTCTTGCTGCTGGCCCTGTCGACTATCCTGTTTACAAGCCCCATCTAGACTCCTTGAGGATAAGGCCCACATGGAAAGAGATCCCAGCTGAAGACCCAGATACATGGGTAACACCATCCTAAATCATCCAGCTACAGTTAGGCTGGCTCAAACCAGAAGAATAACTCAATCAACCCACAAATCGTCTTTTAAAGATGATAAATGTTGGTTGTTTGAAGTCACGTTTTGGGCTGGTTTGTTATACAGACAAAGCTAACTGATACAAATTCACAAATGCACAGGCTCTTTGTGCTCCTATGCTCTACCACATGCTGTTGCCTTTGACTGGAGTGCAGCTTGTCCTCCTGTGCCTGAACATACTTTTACTCTGCTCACAGGTTGATGGAATTTTACCAGGCAGAGAAAAGGAGAGATAGCCCCATAGAAAGAAGAGGATAAATTGAAGTTTACATGGGATGCACGTGTTGCTCTCAATATTCTTAGCCTCTCTTGTACTCATTCTCCAGGGCAGCAAAGAGCTCTCAATGGCACATGTCCTTTTCTTTCTCTCAATACCTGTGAAACACTAGGTGTCTCTCAGAGCACAGACTAAAACCCACCTAACACCTGACTCATTATTCTCAGTCATCATCCTCACCCCTCACCCACTTTGTCTCATTCACCTTTGTTTTTCTCACTGGCCTAAAAGAGCACTTTACCCAGTGTAGGTACCTGGCTCACCACTAAGTTTCTTGAAAAGATCCAAATGAAGGTCACCTCCTCCATGAAGCCCTCCCCAACACCCCAAGCAAAGTTGCTTCCTCTCCCCACCCAGTGCCCCCACATCCATTTGTGCTGAGGGCACTTCATAGGGATAATTTATTTACCCATCTATCCTCCAGTGCTTTCTCTCTGAGCACGAAGTGTCACCCACCAGTGTGTCTTCTTTATTTCTGTGTCCCCAAGCAGAATCATGAAGAATTGGTCAAACTCATTAACTAATTCATCACAAAGGGAGCTCAAGGGAGTCTTGCAGAAATTTGGAGTCAGACAGATCTGAACTCAATCCCTGCATTTACATTTTCAAAGGAGAGTGACCTTGCGCAAGTCACTTAGCCCTCTGAATCTTCAGTCATGGGTGAGTAGGGGAGGGAGGGAGGGAGAGAGGGCCATCTAAAGTGAAGACCATAATCTTTTCTTCACAGGATGGTTTGAGGATTCATGAGATATTGTACCTAAAACCCCTGGCCCAGAGGCTGACACCTGGTAGACCCTCAAGCCAAGTTCTGGTCATCTTCTCCCTTCTCTCCAGCGACCCAATGAGTTCTCCTGGTTGCTCTGGGAAGGTGAGGTAGGGCAGGACTCCCAAGAACCACATGGGGTCCAGATCCCGGCCACCTCTTGGATCATAGGACCGTCTCTCCCACACCATGCGGGTGTCCTGAGCTGGAAAGAAAAGCACCTCCTGTTTGCCCAGTGCCCACTTTGTCCCCGGTGCCTACAGACCTTATGTCACCGCCTTTCCCCTTTATGAAGGGAGATGAGATGGCCCTGCTGTGCGGTTTGTGAACTGTCAATCAAGATGCAAATGGTCTTTGTTTCCCTTCTAAGAGGGAACAAAGGCCTCAGGTAAAGAACTCAGGGCTCACCCCTATTCCCCTCACTGCACCCTCCCAGAGCCTGAACCTGCAGATGGCAAAAGGCCCTGGCCAGGTCTGGTTCACACCCACACTCCCTTGAGCAAATCAGTTTATTTCTTTGAACCTCCAAAAGGGAAAGAGCAGCATTCATGGGTCTCCTCACCAAACAGTCGGGCCATATTTTAAGCAGTTATAGCTCAGGGGTTAAGCAGGCCGGCACAGGGGTCAGAGTTAGTCAACACGCTACCTGTTATTTTGGGACCACTTAACCGCTTAGATCCTCAGTTTCCCCATCTCTAAAATGGGTGTGATCATGTTTCCCTTGTGGTTGTGTGCATTAAAAAGGATGATGCATGTAGAAAGATGGCACAGTGCTGGCACACAGTAAGCACACCATCCATGACATTATTATTATTATCACTGCCTCTTTATTAATACCAATAGGATCACTGCCTGACAGTTGGGACTCTACCCAAAATGCAAGCTCATTCCTTGTTTTTGCCTAACACACTCCCAAAGGTCTCAGGCCAAACTCCGAGTCCAGGCCCCCCCACGGCCCCCTCCCAGGGTTCCAACGCACATTTTGAGAAGGAAGGAACTGCCAAAGAAAATCCAACTGCATGGTTTCTCTATCAAAGAGAAAAATAAAAAATGCAAAACACTTGCCGGAGCCCACTGGTTTTTGTCCAGGGACTTCCTAAACGTCTGCAGGCCTTTCCTCAGCGCTCGGGGCTGTGCCTGCCACAAGGATGGTTCCCCGCAGACACTACGGGTTCCCCCAACCAGGCTCCGGGGAGAGCGCAGGGGAAGGCCCTGCCAGGCACAGACACGCCCAAGGTCACGCCGTGCCCATCTTCCTGGTCTCGCGGCCTGCAGAGACAGCAGAGCAGGCTTAGGGCTACATCCAGGGTTCTGAGGAAGAAGCCCATGCATCTCCAGACCAGTGAAGCGCTCTTGGCACCCTTGGCCACCTGTTGCCACTCCTGGGTATCCAGAGCATCCATTCCTTACCGTGGCTCCTGCCCCAATCTGCTCTCCCATTTGGGCAGAGCTGAGACTTCACCCAAAGTCCCTCCTGTGCCCTGGGGAAGGGCCCCGAATCCTCATGGTGCTGACAGGGGAGGAGGCTGGACCCAGCACTGGAAGTCCCTGAGGGCAGGAGTCACTCAGATTCACCACTGCGTGCTGGGAGCTGGCACGTGAGCACACAGTAGGCGCTCCCCAAATGGTAGATAATTAAGCAACTTAGATTCCTGCTATATTATTTCATTTAATTCTCACGCTAACCCTACAAAGCAGGTCTTCTTAGCCCCACTGTGAATACTCTTTGTAGAACTGAGGCTCAAAGAGGTTAAATAAGTTGACTGCGGTTCCAGGGATAGAAAGTGACAGTGCTGGGACTGGTCTCAAGCCTGTCTGACTCCAAGGCTCTTTCCCTCTGCAGGCCCTGCCTCTCCAAGTCGACCAGCCTTCAGCTTCCAGCCTTTGCTTCCAGACTCTGCCTGCACTGCTCCAGGTGCTGCGGGGGAGACTGAAACCCAACCACTGACATCTACAGCCCTGCATCTTGACCAGCAAGACAGCTCAGGGAGAAAATGCAGAACGGGGACGAAAGAAATGGCATCAGTGGTGAGCTGGGGAGGGGCAGAGGCCCCACCATGAATGTGATCAGTGAGTCAGCACATAAGGGCTTTGAATGTCCAGGATCACACAAATACCAGGCACTAATTCCCCTCATCTCAGCCTTGATCAGGAAGACTCCATGTAGGAGGGGCTTCTGAAATCCAGATCCAGGGAGTAAAGCAATAACACTAAAAATGAGAGCTGCCATTTAAAACTGCCTACACCTGTCCAGATACTCTGCGGCACGGTATAGACGTAACTGTATGTAGTCCTCACAACAAATCCAAGAGGTGCGGGCTATGACCCCATTTTACAGATGAGAAAAACTGAGGCTCAGATTACACAAATGAGGAAAGGGTGGCGGGCATCATAGGAAGTGGTGGAGTCTGGACAGAGCCAGAGAGCTCATGCTCTATCATTTGAGAATGTGCCCCAACTGTGGTCAGATTTGAAGACAAGCGAGATGTAATTTCTACTCCTGGGTATAAATCTAATATTTAAATGTTGGGGATTAGTTTTAGAAACATTTAAACACTTGGCAATCTAAACAAAGCCCGTCTGAAAGACAGATATGGCCCACGGGTCACCATTTTGCAATCTCTGTACTGCAGTGTGATTGGCAGAGTGGAAATGGGCAGGTCCCTGAGCAAGAAGAAAGTTCTAAGCAAAGGTACGGAGCCAGGACCTGTCCTCTCATCTTCACTCACTCCAACTCCAAAACTTTCTATGGCTCCCCATTGTCCCCTCTCCTTGGCATTCAGGGATAGCTCTGCCCTCAAGGTTTTGGAGTTGGATTTACACCCAATTGACATAACGTTTTTAGTTTGCTTGTTTTAGTGTTTTATTTGGAGAAAGCGCTTCTTGCAAAAGGGCAGCTGCAAAATACAGGGACCTCTGTGACAATGTCTTGTTTTCTCTGAAAGGACGAGTGGGATCCAAGGAATCACAGCAGTACATGGACAAATCAGGAGCCTCTCCAAGTCATCCTCAGGACACGGAGCAACAAGAGGCAAAGCTAAAATTTCTGATTAAGGAATCCTTTTTCTTTATAGGAATTGTTTACTATTTGATACAGTGTGATGCATTCATCCAACTTCAGGAGTGTGCAATGGCACGAGGAAAGGCCACCCTCCATGCCTCCTGGACCTGCCTGCAGGACACCTACCTGCCCAAGCCTGCCTCTCCTCCTCTCCAGGCCACTTCTCCAGACTCTCATCACACTCATAATGTAACTCCCAACCTAGGTGACCACAAAGGATGGTCGCCTCTCATTTGCCTTTTCTCCCCAAATGGTCCATAAACCCCAGCTGTTCATTGCACCCCAGCTGCATGTGGAGCTCTCTGTTGGGCATTCAGGCCATCACCATGGACCAGATATGCATTCATAGTTCATAGTTCCATTGTCTAGTCAGCCCTGGCTGTGGAGGAGATCCTCAGCAAAGACTTGCTAAATGCCAACAAATGTTGATGAAACGGCGATAGTTTGGACCACCCCATCTCTCTCTCTCCAATCCCCTGTACCTCCTCTGCCCCTCAAACACCCAGCCCCGGTGATTCTCCCTGAATATCTCTTACAGGCAATAGAAGAGACACAGCTGTAAAAAAAAAAAAAAAAAGAGCCTTGGGAACCTATAAAGAAAGTAGTCAAATGTGGCGTCTTTTTTTTCCCCTAATGTTCTCACTCCCCCATCCACCATGGCAAAGGCCCACTTCCAGATACACTCCTCCTGAAGCTGGAAGCTGGCCCTGCCTCTGCTGTGGCAGGCGGCCCTGCGTTGGCTGCCAGGGCCTGGGGGTGGAGTACAAATAGCCCCATCCCCTCTTCAAGGAGACCCAGTGCCAACAGCTCACCCCCTGGGAGCCCAGCCAGGCTCCCTTCAAGCCAGGGCCTGAGCGCAGGGACCCTAATCAGCTAAAAACCCCACCCTTCCTTCTGCAAACACCCTCTCAGCCAGCCGCTGGGCGGGCAAACAGGCAGAGCTGATCTCCCGGACCTCCTCCCCGTGCTTCCAACCTAAGGAGCCGGCGCAGGACCCTCACTCCAACCAACATCTACTGGGTCATCCGAGAAGGGCTGTCAGCCGCCCCAGGGTGGAGGAGAGGTGCTGGATCAAAGGAGGATGCTCACTCTCCTGGACGCCCACCCTCGCTCCCTCCAGTTCTCTGCTTAAAGCCACCTTATCAGGGAGGCCTGCCCTCACCTCCTACCATTACACACAGCTCCCCACCCGGGCTAGGCCCTTCACCAGGCTTTCTGCTTCTTTATAGGAATTATTTACCATTTGATATAGCTTTTGTTTGTCTGTTTGTTTTACTGTTTTATTTGGGGAAAGTGCTTCTTACAAAAGGGCAGTTACAAAATACAGGGACCTCTGCGACAATGACTTGTTTACTCTGAAAGGATGAGTGGGATTCAAGGAATCCAAGCAGTAGAGGGACAAATCAGGAGCCTCTCCAAGTCATCCTCAGGACGCGGAGCAACAAAACGCAAAGCTAAAATTTCCAATCAAGGAATTCTTGTTCTTTATAGGAATTGTTTACCATTTGATACAGGGTGATGTCTTCACTTGCGGGAAATTCACTAGAATGAAAGCTCTGTGAGGACAGGGAACTTTTGTTATGTTTGCTACCATAGCCCACGTTCCTGGCTCCTTGTAGGTGTTCCACGAATGAAGAAAGAAGGGAGGAAAGAAGAAAGAAAGGGAGGGAGGGAGGGAGGGAGGAGTTTTGGAGCGGGAAGGCCCTGGTTGGCCTCCTTTTCTTCCCAGTTGGCGTCTCTCCTTCAGAGCTACCCCAGGCTGCTGGGCCATGGCCTTCCTTCCAAGAGAAACGACTTGAGCTGCCACTCCTTAAACTGCCATTTAACCCAGGCTCGCTTGGCATCAGGCAGCACGGACACGTGACCACATTCATCTTCTCACCAACTCTGAGGTCTGTGCCGTCGCTTTGACTTGGCTTTCTCAGCCTCGGCACTCATTTCGGGGCCACGTCATTCTCGGTTGTGGGCAGCTGTTCTGTGTCTCGAAGGATGGTCAGCACCGTCCCTGGCCTCTCTCCACCAGATGCCAGGAGTGCCCCTCCGCCCTCCCTTGTGACAACCAGAAACTGTCTCCACACATTGTTAGGTGTCCCCAGCGAGTGAGAACCTCTGTGTTCATCCTGCAAACGAAGAAACCGAGGCCCAGAGAAACCGAGTTTGCTGCCGGGTGCTCTATCAGAGGTTGGAATTCACCCCAGGTCTGTCCTGCTTGGGAGCCAGCGTTCCCTCCATCCCCTGGCAGGGCTGGCCACGTGGGGAGCTGTCACTGGGAAGACCCAGAGCCTCTGCCTAGGCCCTGCTGGTGTCCCAGCAACAGCGGAGAAGAGCCAGGCCTCTGACGTGTGGAGAGAGCCTTCGCAAGCAGCCTGAAAAACACTTACTCTCTGGCCATGCCTGGGAAGCATCATCAATGATAAATCATATCTCTTAATTATGTGTGATTTCTAGGGCCAGCCAAGATTTCCTTTTCGTGACAAATATTTTCTCTGCAATTCCTTCCCTCCTCACACTGCCCCGCTGCCCCAGAAAAGGAAGAGCAAAGCACAAGGGGAGCCTGGGGCTGCTCTCCTCTGTGGGAGCCCAGACAGCTCCGGTCAGCAGGCCAGTCCGGCCCAGCCCCTCTAGAGCTGGGCTCTTGCCTGGGCCTGCCTCTTCCCTCCATGCTTCAAGCAGTGAAACCCCCAGGTTTCTGTTTTGGTTTTTGGTTTGGGGGTTTTATTTTCTCAAAAAGGTTTCTGAATGTTCAGTTACTCAGCCGACTCCTGCTTGAAGTCACTGTCAGAGAGAGAGGAAGACAGAAAATGAAAGGAAACAGGGTCAGGGGTGAAAAGGGCAAGGTTCAAGTCACCTGAACCTGCTGCAGAAAAAGCTACTTCACCCCTCTCAGGCCCCTTTGCACGGTAAAGAGAGTCTCCAGGCTTCACAGCCTCTAAAACTTCCAGCTCTTCGCCCTCTGGGGCCTCATCTCCCCCTATTCCTCCCTGTGCCCCAGTCAGGCTGAACATGATTTTGCATGTTATTGTCTTTACAGTGAATGCTTTTCTCTCTTCTCTTCTCAGAAAACTCCTATTTATGCTTTGAAACCCAATGTAAATATCCTTACCTTCTCCAACCTCCTGCCCCCAACCCAGACCAAATTCACCCCTCCCTCTCTGGGATCCCTCAGCAGCTTATACAGACATCAGTTTAACTTGGTTTACACTCTTAGAGATATTTGTGTAACAGGATTCCAAAGGAAAAGCTGAGTCAGTAACCAGAGCAACCAGAGATTGTCAACAGAGACATGAAAGGCATTCAGATTATTTTCCTCCAGTGCCTTCCTTGCTACCCAGCATGGTTTTCCTAACATGTATGACTTTCATGGGTGCATCTTCTGGACTAAAAAGCTTCCAGAGACCCTTTCTAGTACTCAAAGACCCTCATCTATTTTGTTCTAGATTCTGAAGCAGATGACTCGGGCCTCCACTTCCTAGGACGACAATCTGGGTTCTGGTTGCGGTGGGTGCCATTGTCATGGAGCTACGTTCATTGAAGGCACCTGACCCCAGTCACTGCCTTTCCTCTTGTAAAAACGTGGAGGGCAGGGGAGTGGGGTACTTGGTCCAGGGTGACATGGAGAGCAGAAAGCTGCTGCCCGCCTCAGCCAGCCTCCAGCCATAAATCCTCGCCTCCCCCTCAGGCCACCCGCAACCCTGCTGTGACGCAGGGACACCCCTCTTCCGCTCGGGTCCTGGTGGGGAAGGGAAGAGCAGGTGACAAGGTCTGCCTCGGGTGCCCAGAGCTAGCTGCCCGTCCAACAGTGACGTCCTGAAATGTCACACCCCATCCTGAGAGAGCGTCCCCCACCTCCCTGAATTCATGTGGCCAGTGATAACCACGTATGTGGTTCCCACAGAGGCTGGGTTTGCAGATCTGCAGTTTCTGCTCAGCAGACATGTGGCTGGCATGCTGGGGAGAGCCCAGAGGGCACCCCCTACTCCTTTGTCTCCCCCAAAACCCTGAATTTACTAAACAGCAAATATATTTGGAACGTTACCCCAGCGTCATCATTCAGAAGGTGGCCCCGAGCCCCACTCAGGAGTTCCCAGGCTGTTTCGGAGTAGAAAACCCAGAAACCTGTATTCGATGGTAGAGGATGGGACTAAGGATGAGGGTGGGTGTATAACGTAGGGTCAGACGGCCTAGGTATTGAAGGACCAGTGCAGGAGTTTGGCTGTAATTCTTCAAAGAGTTTGCAGCCAGAGGAGTGGCATGAGTCTAATCTGGTCTTAGAAAACCCAAAGGGGCCATGCCGGAAGCCAGGAAGCCAGACAGCGGCTGCAGCTGCCAAAGGAAGAATTGCTGAGGACCTGGACCAGTGCAGAAGCTCTGGAAATTAGGAGGAAGGGGCAAATTTGAAAAGTATAAAATCAATCACATCAGCAGGACTTGGTAATTTCTTGGATCGGGTGGTTGAAGAGGGGAGTCAGTCATCAAGATGAGTGCCCTGAGTCAGGCAGCTAGGTGACTGGTGGTGCTATTAACCAAGACAAGGACCAGAGCAGGAAGGACTGAATGCGGGAGCCTGGAAAGGTGGGGAGGATGGGGGAAGTGATGGATTTTGATGTGGATTTACTGAGTTAGAAGTACCTGGGCAACAACCAAGTGAATGTGGCTATGTGAGCCTAAACCTCAGGGCAGAAGTCGAGGCTGGAAATGCAGCATAGAAATTGTTGCTAAATCCATAGAAGGGACTTCCCTGGTGGCACAGTGGTTAAGAATCCTCCTGCCAATGCAGGGGACACGGGTTCAAGCCCTGCTCTGGGAAGATCCCAACATGCCGTGGAGCAACTAAGCCCGTGTGCCACAACTACTGAGCCTCCGCTCTAGAGCCCGCGAGCCACAACTACTAAAGCCCGCACGCCTAGAGCCCGTGCTCTGCAACAAGAGTAGCCACCGCAACGAGAAACCCACACACCACAACAAAGAGTAGCCCCCGCTCGCTGCAACTAGAGAAAGCCTGCGTGCAGCAACGAAGGCCCAATGCAACCAAAAATAAATAAATAAATATTTTTTAAAAAATCCATAGAAAAAGATGCATCTGCCCAGAGGGAGAGGAGAAAGAAAAGAAGAGGCTTGGAGCAGAGCCCTGCGACTTGAAGCCTGTGAGGGGACGTCAAGAGAAAAGAGATTTGTGTAAAAAAACAAGAGGACTCAGCAAGGTAAGAGAGCTAGCTGACAAGAGTGAGGGCATCGTGAGAACATCACGAGGGGCACAGCACCTGGCCCCCAGAAGGTGTCCTCAGGACTGGCAATTTTCTACCCACTGGCAGTCACGCAAACGATAATAACTCTTACCAGACCAAACGCTAAGCACTTTCCCTAGAGGCTCACGCATTGTTCGTAGCCACTGGGAAGTTGGTACTATTATTATCTCCATTTTAAAGATAAGGGGGATGAAGCACAAAGAGATTAATAAGAGCAGGTAATACCCTAGTTTATAGATGGAGAATCTGAGCGCAGGATGACAAGACAGAGTCCATCTTAGGAAAGCAGGTACTTGAGCCATCAGCAAAGAAGTTAACCTGGTCCCCGGGCGCAAATCCCTATTCCACACCTACCAACTGCCGCTCCTGCTGCACAGACTGTCGCTTGCCTGATGGGGGGTCCAGAGCACTCTGCAGCGGACAGCCCAGAACATCTTGACTCCAAGGCTGAAAAAGAAGTCTCCGGGCTCCCCTGGCTGCCAGACTGTGATTGCAAAAGGACTTCTGATGATTTAACTGTAAATGAATCTGAAACATACAGACTGAATTTCCCTTGAACTACATATTAAAATTTTCATTTAATAATAGTAATAAAAGCTCTGATGAAAAATTGTAAAGAAGGAAAACAAGGTAGTAATTATGAGGGGGTCAAAGGGTATGGAAAGTGAGGAGCTGGTAGAGAGAGAACACTTTTCACATCCCCCTAGGGCAAAGCAAGTGAGAGATTTTACAGAGGGCTGTGAATTACTTCTGCCTCTCATGCGGGGGACTGGCCTCCTGAAACTGACAGCCAGGGTCTGGGTGTCCAATGACTGCGGAGGAGCTCGTGAAACAGGGAACCACGAATGCAAGGTGGGCTGGACGTGTCTGTGTGTGTGTGTGTGTGTGTGTGTGTGTGTGTGTGTACAAGTAAGTACTTGAAAAGAAGGGATATATATATATAACACATATATACATATAAGTATATGAACCACCTTCTCTTTATATAGTTATAAATATATATAATTTAAATGATTTAAAGAATCATTCTATACATAAAATTAAAAGTTAATTTATGTGCATGTATATATATATACTATTTAAATTTTATATAGAGAATGTTTTCTTCTCAAGCACTTATTTGGAGGTATATATATATATACACTTATAGGTATATAAAGAGAACATAGTTCATATACATATATATGTGTGTGCTTGTGTATGTATACACACATATATACGTGTATATATACATATATAAATACATATATGTACATATTATATACAAGTAAGGTAAAACTTTAATGTATCAGATATGCCCTAAATAGACATATTCTATGTATTTTAAATATGTATATTCTATCAATCAATATATATATTTTAAAATATTTATAGTGTAAATATGTATATTCTAGAACAAAACACAGAAGGAACAGAATCTCGTAGGAGAGCAGTAGAAGCTTAGTAAACCTGACCAGCTCCCAATCTCAATCCGTGGGTGTTGGAAGTGTCAGGGACAGCTACTGGGATTTTAGGAGCTGAGCTTCTGGTGGCCTCTGAGCCAGTTGATTTAACTCAAGATCATATGAGAAGTGGGTTCCATCATCAGAGCTGAGCTAAACAAGTGGGCAGGGAGCTGATTACCGTGCAGAATGAGGTGCTTCTGCCCTGGGACCCAGAAGTCTTCCACATCTTCACACCTGGCTTCTTCTATGACTGGATATTTCCAAACTATCCACTGTGTACAACTTCATCTCCTGGATGTCACAATTATTGGCTGAAACTTCCAACGAGGTGAAGACAATTTCCCTTATCTAAAGAAAAACAAAAAATCACCTTTGCCAGTGAAAGACCACCAGCTCAGAAACTCTGGTTTCAAATTATGAAGAACCCAGCTACAGTCCAGGCTTTTTAGTGGTGGCAGTGGTTTAGTTTGTTTTTCCTCCCCAGTAAATTCTACAGTCCTCTTCTCTCCTCTCCGAATCCCTCAGTGCTGTTAAGAAATAATTTGGGAAAACACTTGTCCAGAACACAACAGCAGAAAATGGGTTAGCAGCCAATACATTTTTCAAGAGAACTGTTTGGCAGCACTGAAACAGATTACCACGCTGGTACAAACCTCGGCTGCAGGGTTACAGATGTCAGAATTGTGGGTATCCAGAAATATGCACAACAAATGGAGTCTCCATCATAACGCCTGACCCTACCAACATTGCAAAATGCTGGCAAAGAGGAGGAAGACCATTCGTTCACAGGCTTTTCCCTGAGTGGAGGTGGGGCTCTGCAAGCTGCAATTCAGTTGTCAATAAGGACAGGAAATTCCTTGACTCAACCCAAATAAACTGGACCTTTCCATGAGTGTCTCTGTTGAAAACAACTTTCTTTTAGGAGAGCCCTGTCAACAAAAGGGGATGGATAGAAACTCTGCCAGGGATCTGCCAGTTCTTCTTCTGGCACAAGGCAAGAGTTAACCCTTGACAGGGTGCAGAAAGTGAGACAATCCCCTGCTGCCGTTAAGAGCTCTGACTCAGGAGCCAGGTTACATCTATTCAAACCTCAGGTCTAAAACTTACTTGTTATGGCGCTTTGAACAAGTGATTTAACCTCTCAGCCTCAGTTGCCCCACCTGTAAAATGGGCATGATAATAACTGTAACTATATTTAAGGACAGTATGAGAAGTAAATGTAATAAACATGACAAACAATTTAATTATGCATAGTAGTTCTCAAAAGATGGTAGTTATTTTTGTGTCTTTGTTGTTATTAGTTTCAACTCACTAGAATTAAAAAGAAGGAAAAATCTGCTTTACCTAAATTGGCACTAGCAAAAATTTACTAAGAACTATGTATGTGAACCCCTTCTATTAAGCACTATGAGGATATTTCTTAACTATGGAGACTACGCCCAAAATCACACTATACTTATTTCATCTAATTACTAATTGATTGATTCATTCCTACCTCATTTAACATTAGCACTAAGGGACAGTCATTTGAATAAGATGTGGCTCCTACTGTAATAGGATTCATAGCCTGGTTAAAAGATAAGCATGGGGCTTCCCTGGTGGCGCAGTGGTTGAGAATCCGCCTGCCAATGCAAGGGACGCAGGTTCGAGCCCCGGTCCAGGAAGATCCCACATGCCGCAGAGCAGCTAAGCCCGTGTGCCACAACTACTCAGACTGTGCTCTAGAGCCCATGAGCCACAGCTACTGATCCCGCGTGCCGCAACTCCTGAAGCCCGCGCGCCTAGACCCCGTGCTGCACAATGAGAGAAGCCGCCGCAATGAGAAGCCCGCGCACCGCAGCGAAGAGCAGCCCCCACTCACCGCAACTAGAGAGAGTCTGCGAGCAGCAACGAAGACCCAACACAGCCAAAAGTAAATAAAGTAAATAAATAAATTACAAAAGAAAAGTTTTTTAATACTAAATTAATTTTTAAAAAAATAGATAAGCATGGACAGAATGATGATACAAGGCACAGCCACCCCCATTCTAAATAGGAGGGTCGACATAAGGCAGAGGGAGGAGCACTGCATTCTGACCTGAGGAATCTGGGAAGGCTTCATGGCAGCTGGATTGAGTTTAGGCTTGGAGATGAGCAGGATATCCATAACTATAGAGAAAAAACACTTCATGCAAGGAAAGCGATCAGAATAGAGGCTGGGAGGCGTAAGAGAGTCTCACAACCTTAGCAGAGAGCAAGTCTTCAGGGGGGTGCTTGGACCATGGTGTTTGTCACGAGCCACATGAGACTGGACATGGAAACAGGAGACAGATGATAGAAGAGTCGAATGTCCTGCTCAGGGGGTCTTCGGGACAAAAGAGGGAAGAAATACAGGTCAACTTGATTCCTACTTGTTGATTTTGGCTCAGCTCAAACATCACCTGTCCCAGGGCACCGTCCTGGACCCCTCCTCTCACCCTCAGCCTGTGATGCCCCTTCTTTGCTTTGGTACTCACAGCACTCAGGTGGGGTCATCAGCCACCCTACCTTCTCCTCTAGATCGGGCTCCTTGAAGGCAGGGTTGACACCAGTCTTGAACATCATTTTACTCCCAGTGCTAGCATATGACTGTCATTCAGAGCATGAATGCGGCAAGGGATGAGAGAGTGAAGGAATGAATGAATCAATCCGTCCATCCATCAGCAAGGGAAGGTGACCTGAAGATGATAATTCTGAATTACCAGCAAGAGACCTGTTGGGAGGCAGCAGGACTGGCCTGGGTAATTTCCTTGAACAATACTATCTAAATGGCAGAAAGACCTCAGCAGAGAAACAACTGTCTAAGCATACAATCAGTCTGTGTTCATCATGAAGATATGTGTCAGTGCTGAGATCTGAGGCTCCCCGGGGTGAAATAGCACTATTTTTGCCAGAGATCCATGGAGCTAGAGGTCAACTTGTACCATGTCAGGGTGACAAGAATATTGATGTGGCAACATAGTGTCAATTACCCATGGAAACGGGCCATGGGGAAACTTGCATAAGCAAAGCCCATGGAAAGTAGTCTCTTAGTCTTGTTTTTAGACCTCAACCTTTCAACAAGCAAGGACCCAAAGCAGAACAGAAAGGGAAAGGAACACTGATTAGAATCCCATGATATTCCAGGGACTGTGCTAAGTCCTTTGCACAAAGTCTTAGAAGATAGGCAATAGTATCTCCAGTTTGCAACTAAGATTCCTGAGGCTCAGAGAGGGCAAGCAATTGCCCAAGCCACACAGCTAGTAAGAGTCAAGGATGGGAATTAAACCCGGTTTGCTGACTCCAAAGCCCATGCTCTTGCTTTTAAATCACACTGTCCCTCTTCTCTTTCATGCTATCGTGGGATCACTCCAACTCCCATCAAACACCCATTTATTTTTCAAAGGAAACCTTATATTTTTTTTCACTATCATTTGGCAACTGCACACAGTTCTTCAGGGAAATCAGGGAGCTCAGGAGGAAAATCCTCCCCACGGATTAGCTGAAATTGCTTGCGTTTCCTTGAAAAATGCCTGGCCCTGCCAACAACTCTGGTCTGGTTTCCAGTGGTTGCCAGGGCATTGTCCAACCAAGAGGCTCTGAGAATCAGTTGGCTGTGGTCTCACTGACACTGACGCCAACAGATGCTATAACTCAGAAGTTACCATCTGTCCATGACACTCAGCTTCAAGGGGGCTTCCAGAGCTCCCCAGCCTAAAGAATCAGCCCCAGACCCATTGGGGCACTGCCATGGCGAATCCCAGGCACCAGTAGAATGCTAGCTTTCTAGTAGGAAAACCTCACTGGGCTTTGGGGTCCAGGGTGTTCTCCACCACAGCGTGGAAGATAAAGGGGGTGCAACACTCTTCTGGAGACCAAAGGCATGGCCACCTGCAAAAGACAATAATGGTGTGGGAGAAGGGGGAATACGCAGGTTGGTCGAAGGAGAGTAGTAGTGGGGATAACATCGGCCTTGACATCACTCGCAAGAACAGGGAGATGGCGATGCCATGGCCCAAGTACACTGTGCCACCCCTGGAGTAGAAAGGTCCCTGGGTTTGGGATTGGGAACCTAGGTTCACCCCCGCTGCCTCACCAAGTACGAGCTGGATTACCCTAGGCGATCACATACCCTCCTCCTCTGCCCTTCCCGCCGTCACTCACACTCACCACCCCCCATCACCATGGTATAGTACAGCTATCTGTTGGTGCTTCTACCTCCCAACTAGACTGTGAACTCTGTAAGGGCGAAGAGATCGTGCCTATCCATGCCTGCGTCCCCAGTGCCCAGCACTGTGCCTGAGACATACCTGGCATTCTGCAAGTATTAGCTGAATTGTGGAAAGAGAGCAAAAGATGGGATTTACCAACACTGCATGGAATGGAGTCCACAGTCATGGACCCTCCATTCTGAGACTTTTTCAGAATAACCTCAGGAATAACTTCTTTTGATGGAAGACTCTGAAAAGGTGTCTTACAAAAGAAACGGGGAGAACCAAGGAGGATGCCGGGAGGGACCACTAGCTGGAGGGCACAGAGGATGATCTTGAGCCGATGGCTGAAGGACCCCATGAGTATCAGGGGATCTGTCTCACCCAGTGGGAAGAGATAAAGCCACCAACTGGAAGGTCACAGGAGGAGCTAGCTCTGTTGGAGACTATGCAGAAGTTCCCAACACCACCCCTGCCAGGGGAAGTAAGAAGGATGCTGTATCACTCCCCTAAACAGGAGCGTGAAGATGTGAATCTCAGTCCACACACCCAGATGAGAAAGAAGGGGCACAATACTGTACACAAACGAACTTAGTTTTGATTCTGAGCTCCCTCCTACCAGGATGAAAGAAATTCAGCCCGTCTTTCTTCACTCCATTGCCTGAGGCTGTATCAGTGACTCTAAGGCCTCACTTAGTACCCAGGCATTATGGAGGTCCTTCTGCGGTTATAAATGGTTTGTCCAGAGCATCCCCTCCTGAAACCAACCCCCATCCTCTAGTCCGCATGGTCCCACAGGTCTAAACTCCTGCCATGTGTCATCAGGTTCTCTGGTTGGGGAGCCCCACGTGTACTGCCTGGTGAACCACAAAGCTATTCCCTCTGAGGTCTTGCCATACTCTTGGGATATTCAGGGATTCTGCTCAAAGAATCCATAGATACATCCCTCTCTGCCCACAGCCTGGGGGAATCTCTCTTTCATCTGGGGGAATCCTTCTCCCCCCAAACCCTGTACCCCATGGCTATACCAGAGGCCTGCCTTCAACTGTCAGGATGGCTTTTATCCAGCAGAATGTAGATGGGCACTTGTCTTAAAAAACTAAATTGAATTCATTGAGATTCAGAATTGTCTCTTCTTCAGAAAAGTGAGAAGATCTGGCATCTCTCAGGCCAGAGCTGGTAGCGGATCCTTTCTGACTGACTAAGCCCTCTTCACTGCGTCTGACTCCTCCACGACTACTAATTATATTTCCACCCAGCCTGTTTCCTCCTTGTTTTGCTTTTGTCTCATCTACCCGAACCCCGCAAAAGTCTGGTTTTGCAACACGGAGCTTAGCCACGAACCTCCAGCTATAACCCTCTGAGATAAAGAAGCACAGGGTTTCAGCCTGCTTGAATGGGGGAAAGTGAAAGAGAAAGGAAAAGAGGAAAATCCTCTTTAAACAAATAAAAACAAATTAATACTTTAAATGACCCTGCCCGGGAAGTATTAACTAAGATCATGCTAGGGGCCCCAAAAACATCTCTCTGGGCTTCTCAAATCTCTCAAAGGCCATTGAGGGAGCTAGAAAAACATTCATACCCCTACCACTCAATATGACAAAAGGGCTGACCACCTAACAGTGCCTGGGGAGACACTTACTGCTGTGAGGGTGTGTGGGAGTAGGTGATCTCGGTGTCTATAAAGTGCTAGGAGAGGGCCTGGCACTCGCTGGGCAGCCAGTCAGTCAGTACGAGTCTTCATTACATTAAAAGTCAAAACACCAGAGCCTTATTTAATTCTCACCATAACCCTGCAGGACCAACAGAGATATCCCCGTGTTACAGGGGGAAAAACCAAGGCTTCAGGAGACAAAGTTAACTTGTTCATGGTCCCAAAGCTCGTTGGGAGTGGGGACAGGACGGGGTGCAGAGAGAGGATTTAGATCGCAGAGTCTAGTTGGAACTCTGCCTTATTTCCATCAAGTTAAAGAACCAATGACTCCAGTGGGCTTGGGGGTCCCAGATATTCTGAGCAGGGGGAGGGGAGTTTTGGCACCAGCCGGGGAGCCCCGGATGAGGAGAAGCAGCCAGTGAGCAGCCCAGAGTGGAAGTTTGGAGCACAGACTCGAGCTGGAGGGCTTGGGTTTAAAACCCTGTTCTGCTTCTTTTTACCTGTGTGACATGAGGCAAGTTATATCACTTCTACCTGCCTCCGTTTCTCCATCTGTGAAATGGGGGTAGCCACAGTACCATCCTCACAGAGGTGCTGAGTGTTTGGAAGGAGGTGGGATTTGTGATGCACGCAGGATAGTGCCCAGTATGTAGTAAGGGCTGCCCTCGTGAATGCTGGCTGTGTGTTCCCGTGTTGCGGCAACGGGCAAGGCCACACCTTGCACCTGGGGAACATGGCTCAGAGCAGTTCTGGTGGCCTCCCGCGGGTCCTGGGCCTGGCATGCTCCTCGGGACAGAGGCCGTCTCTGGAGCGCTTCCCCCTGCAGGCCCCTGTGATGTGGCCAGGGCTCACCTATATCTTTCCCCACTCTCAGAAGTGCCAAGCCTCCAAGGGCAGACGCACCACAGGGACCAATCCTCGTTATTAATGCCCACACAGCATTCAGTTCCAATGACTCCTTTTCAGCTTTCATGGAGCAGGATGGCCTGAAGCAAAGGAGAAACACAGATAGGGTTTTTGAGGTATGTGAAATTCAGCAGCTGGAGAGGGAGTGGGAGAGGCTGGGGGGGCAGGAGAGAAGGACCATGCTTAGGGGAGGTAGATGTGGGGCATCCTCTCAGGCAGGCGTCAAGGGAGGAGGGGATGGGTTTGCAGCAGGAGCAGACAGCTGGCATTGGCATGGGGTTGGCGGGCATGACCAGGGAGCAAAGCCTTCTGGAAGCAGGTAAACTGCTATGGAGCAAATGACTCTGCAGAAAGCCTAGGAGACGGGTAAGCCGGGCTGCAGGAGCTAACTTACTCACCAGGGTAGACTTGGAGGGGGAGGGGGAGGGTAAGGGGCAGGCGGGCATAAACGGCCCTCTCTGCCCGTCCCTAATCTTCCCGTCTACCCAGATGCTCTGGTGGTTTAGGCTTTAGAACACAGTTTTAGGCATCAAGTTCACTGATAACTGAGACTCAGGTCTTCCCTGTGCTAGCTGTGTGACCTTGAGTAGGTAATCCCTGCCTTATAAGGTTGCTGAGAAAATTCAGTCAATTAATCTAAATTAAGCTCTTGCCAGCAAAGAGCAAATTATGCATAGAACATTACAGTTATTATGTAAGCGGATAAGGTAGGGGATTCCCGGAGCAGAACCAGGCATGGCTTTCTTGACCTAAGAGAAGAAATTTTTGGCCTAAGCCATTTTGTGATCTAAGTCTGGCCACAATGCTTGTCCTTGAACCGATTTCAGCCATCATGATCTTAAGCGAACAAAAGGAGAAACAGTTATCAAGCAAGAGAAGTAACAATAGCAAAGATAAGAATTCAGTGGTGAAGACTCCCAGTTCCCTTTCAATGGTAAAGACTAGCCCGAAGCACTTTCCTGAGCTGTTTTACAGAATTTTAACCCCCCAGGCGCTCAGCCCTCAGATCTACTGGAACCTAAGGATGAAGATGTTGACCTTTTCTGACCCTTGTGACTTCAGTCAACACCTAAACCCCTTCGTGAATATGCATGTACCCTTAGCTTAAAAATTCCTCGCTTTCTCGGGGAGACACTGCTTTGGGAAAGATCCCCGGTGGTCTCCTCACTTGCCGCGGGTGATAAGCCTTCCTTCTTCCGCTCTTTGACTCGGTTGCGTCTTCTGACTCTGCACCCACCCAGAGGCGAACCCAGATTTCAGGTAACAGTTACACACGCAAGGGCCTCCAATGTGGGGCTCACCTTCTGATTCCTTGACCTCGATCGCTGACCTCCCTGACTCCAGTTTTCTCTCCTTCCAGTGGTTTCTCTGGGCTGCAGACTGGCTGCCTTGTCTCACTGGTCCTAGGACTCCTCTACCTGAGGTCTTCCGATGGCTTCCCAAAGGCACTGCATCTTGGCAAGACTTGGTGCCCTCTGTTCTCTCAGCAGGGAACACCTTCCTTAGCTGGCAGCCCAAAGACTTCCTGAGGAATCCGGACTCATCCTTCTGAGCCACTTCTGAGTTCTCTGCCTCCGTCAGATCTCCAGCGATAGTCCTTTGTGGAGTCCTGCTGGCCCAGAGCGTGCCTCAGTTAATGCATTTAACATACTCCTTCCAGGGTGGCCCCCACATCATAATCTCCCTCCAGGAGGAAGCTATGCCCTGGGGACTTCTTATCCGCAGCAGCAGCTTTACCAACACACGGTAAATGCTCCGTGAACAACAGTTAAAATGAATGCATGAATGAGTGAATGAATGAATGAGTGCATGGGTGAATGAATGAATGAATGCATAAATGAAAGTGCATGAATGGCTTACTACTCGACTTCTCCCTAAACTCAGCCACATTTCTGGCTTCACAAGGACTTCTGAGTGTCCCTACAGCCAGAACACAGGACTTGACTTTCTGGGGTCTTGGCTGTGCCTGACCCTGAGGTGGGGGGGTGGGGGGGTGTCAAAAAGGATAGTATTTGAGAACATGGTATCTAATTTCGTTGTGATTAGAGAGGAGGGCGGGTTGTTTTTTAAAAGTCAGAAATGGCTTTTAGACATTAAAAGAAGGTCCCCTAGTATATGCCTTCCTAGTGCCCAAAGGCTGTTCTCCCCCCTGCCCTGCACCACGCTGCTGCCGCTGTTTGTCTATAGCCCAACACAGCAGCTGCAAACCTTTGATTGTCTCTGCAAACTGCAAAGCCCAGTGCTTGAACCTGCGTCACATAGATTTGGAGCCTTGGGTCCCTGGCCTGGCCGGGGAGGTCGTCTCTTCTCCAGGATGGAGCTGTGGCTGGTACGGGAATACAAGAAATAGAAGCAAAAGCAAAGGAGACTCAACTCCTGGGCACCTGAGCCCTTACTACGTGCCAGTCACTTTATATACATGATCTTATTTTCCCTTCACAAGTGGAAGGGCAACCTGATAAGACAAAGGGTCCGATCCCCACGTACCAGAAGAGAAAACCACGGCTCCGTAGGGACTCGCCTCAGGTCTCATCACTAGTGACGAGTGGACACACAGTTTGAAACCACACAATGTAGCTCTGAATCCTATGTTCTAGGCTCTTTCCTTGCAGTCTCTGGAGAATTTGATGAGCACTATGTATCTGAAAAGTCTCAGCTATTTACTGCCTCTTTTTCCATTTTGAGTATCAAATGTGGATTGAGCATTTCTGTGCCAAGCACTATTCTCAAATCACCCCAGGGGAAGTGGACTGTACCACTCGGTTTTACAGGAGAGAAAACCAACCAGCCAGGTGATAGACGTTGTCTCCTTGGCGAAGACCTCTGCCGGTCTGGACCACAAGCAAAACCACAGCCCCGAGGAAGGAGGTGGAACAGCAAGGACTGAGTTAATCTACAACACACGCGTTTGCACTCTTTCCCTCCAGCTACTGGCGTCCTCTGTGTGGACAGAAGCGCATTGGAGACAGCTTTCGGCTGCCTTCTTCAAATCCTCCACACCCCAAGAAGTTACATTCCCTTCTCCCATCTTCCCAGATAGAGAAACTGAGAGGGTGAATGGGAGACCACACAGGAAGCAAAGCCCACAGCTTCCAAAAAGGGGCCCGCAATTCCAAGCTGAGGGACCTCCTCGCAAGCTTGTATGTCCCCCGCCACTCAGGCTCCTCCTGCGACAGACCCCACTGCCCACGAGAAAGGCAAGTAGGCACTTTTGCTTACCACACTGAGAAGTGTGGACACAGCCTCAGTGAAGCAACTGGGGGCCCTTCGCTGTGGACAGTTGAGGTGATCATCTAGAGCTGCGTCAGATAAGATGGAAGTTTAGACCAGGGAGGCCCAGGAAGGTGGCTGAGCCAGGAGGGGGCTCCTTTTTCTCCACCCAAGGAAAGATGTAGACCTTCATACATGCAGCTCATTATCTGGCAAAAGTGAGCCCCTCAAAATCCAAAGCAACTCCTTTCCTTAAGATTTTTGAAGGTTCCAACCCCAGTTACCACCAGGATTCTGTCCAAGCAGCTTAGCCAGACGTCAGGAGCTGGCCTCAGCCGGCCTCTTCAGCCTCCCTCCCTCCACTCCTCCATGTGAGCACTGTGTTTCCACCAGGACCAATGGCTCTCCTATCCCCAAACCCTCCATGCTGCACAGTGACTCAGTCTTTTTGCTCTTGTTTTTCTCCATCTTGGGAATTCATAGCCTTTCTTCTATAAACAGAGAACATGTCCTCAAGCCTCAAGACTGATGCCAGAGCATCCCCTCAATCCCCTGACACCATCCCTAACGCGCCACCCAATCACCATCATTGCGACTCAGCGAAATCCACACCCGTTGCCCTGGATCCTCCCCTGCCTCCCACTGGTCTCTCCACTCTGGCATTTCACACTGTAGTTTTTCTTCACTTGCCTATCTCCCCACCAGACTGTGAGCCCTCAGGGCTAGGGACTGGGTCCAACCAGACTCCAATTTCCCAACTGTTTGGGCCAATAGCATTTTTCTCATGGGTAGACTGAGATCAAGGGTATGTCCGTCTCTACTGAACCTGCAGGATGTGTGCTGAGAAGGGCGGGGGGCGGGCGGGGGGGGGGAGAGAAGCAAGCAAAGAGCCTTGGATACAGTGGTCCTTTCACTTGGAATAAGATTCCTGATGTCTAGCACTACACTGTGATGTCCCGGTTAAAGAAAATAAGTGACTCAATGTTAGCACTGTCTAAAACATCCCCTTCTCTTGTCTGCTCTCACCCCCACCCCATGTCCAATCTTGCATCGAGTCCTGTGGGGTCCACGGATACAAATACATCTTGAACCCAAATACTTCTCACTATTCCCGGCACTGCCACACTGGTCCAGGCCACCCTGTCTTTCATGTGGTTTGCTGCGGTAGCCACCAAATTGTTCCCCCTGCTCTTGGCTTTGCCCTCCTACGGCCCATCCTCCACCCAGCAGCCAGAGGGTGGTTTTTTACAAACTGAAAATCAGATCATGTTTTTCTCTGGCTCAAAACCTTCCAGTGGCTTCTACTCCCATTTAGAATAAGATCCAAACTCTTTCCCATGGCCTGCAAGGCCCTTGTAATCCAGCTCCAGGCCCCTCTCTGACCTCAGGTCCCCCGCTCTCTCCCTGCCCCACTCTGCTCCAGACACACTGGCTGCCTTGACATCCAAAACATGCCCCAGTCATTCCCGACATGGCCCCTCTGTGATTGCCCTCCTCCTTTCACCTAGAAATCCAATGTCTCCTACTCCTCATTGGTCAAGACTGCTCTCGAATTTCCCTTCCTGACAGCAGCCTTCTTGGTCACCTTACCCCAGACGGTAGAGCCCATCCTTCCGCCCCCTTCCTCGGTTGTTCTTCAGAGCAATTGTCCTCACCTGAAATTACACATTGGGTTTTCACATCCGTGGTCTGACTCACACTTGAATGAATGACAGCTTCATGAGAAGCAGGGACTTGGTCATATTTTTACTGAAGAAATCCTAGTCCCTAGATGAGTGCTTAGAACCTAGCAGACATTCAATAAATATTTGTTGAATGAATGAACAAATGAGAAATTAAGAAAACGAATGTGACGTACGTTTTTGGACAAACTTCTGAATCAAAACATCACTGCTTACTGATCCAATGACATGTCACAGATGACATAACTCTCTGAGACTTAGTTGCCTCACATGGATATTTTGAGGATTGAGAAAGGGTACTAGGGGGAGGGTGTGGTTATAAAGGGGCAACGAGAGCTATCCTTGTGGTGTTGGCTCCGTTGTGTATCATGAAAACAGCGGCAGATACACAAACTACACGTGTGATAAAATTGCATAGAACCATACACACACAAATGAGTCCATGGTATCAATGACAATATTCTATATATGTGTAGGTATAACTGATTCACTTTGCTGTACAGCAGAAACTAACACAACATTGTAAATCAACTATACTCCAATAAAACATTTTTTTAAAGAAAGAGGGAGAGACAATATCCTAGTTGTGATATCACACTACAGGTTTGTAAGATGATACCATTGGGGGAAACTGAGTATACAGGATGTCTCTGTATTTTTCTTTTACAACTATATATAAATCTACAATTATCTCAAATTTTTCAATTAAATATTAATTAAAGTGGTGTGCGGCTGTGTATTGAAGCACTCAGCTCACAGCCTGGCACATAGAATTCACTGATAGTGAGTCCCCCGCTCCTGAATACTTATTTTACCTTCTGTTGGCTTCTTCCATGTTCTATCACTAAGTGATTTATGTCTAGCTGTTAGAGCTTGCTGGCCCAACCCATAGCCCTGACTGTGGGTATAGCTTCAGGCTCCACCTTGCCCTGGTGGATCATTTCTCATAAAGATTCACATTCCAACAGTAGGACTGCTGTTGCGTGTGTGTGTGTGTGTGTGTGTGTGAGAGAGAGAGAGAGAGAGAGAGAGAGAGAGCGAGCGAGCGAGCGAGAGAGAGAGAGAGAGAGAGAGAGAGAGAGAGAAAGCGAGCGAGCGAGCGAGCGAGAGAGAGAGAGAGAGAGAGGGAGAGAGAGAGAAAGAGAGAGTTTGAGAGGTATATTGAGATATTGAGCTAGGTGGAGAATTAGGGATTAGTAACGGCTGAACAATTAGTGACACCTGGCCACCCCTGTGCTTTTTCTTAACCATTGCCATTTCCTTTTTAATTTTTATTGTTGTATATTCTTTTTTTTTGTATTTTTATTGTTGTATATTCTTTTTATTTATATTGTTATTGGTGTATAGTTGATTTACAATGTTGTGTTAGTTTCAGGTGTACAGCAAAGTGAATCAGTTATACATATACATATATCCCCATTTTTTTTAAGATTTTTTTTTCCCATACAGGCCATTACAGAGTATTGAGTAGAGTTCCCTCAATACAGCAGGTTCTTATTAGTTATCTATTTTCTATATAGTAGTGTGTATACGTCAGTCCCAATCTCCCAATGTACCCCTCCCCGCCTTCTCCCCTGGTAACCATAAGTTTGTTTTCTACATCCGTGACTCTACTTCTGTTTTGTAGATAAGTTCATTTGTACCCATTTTTTTTTAGATTCCACATGTAAGTGATATCATATGATATTTGTCTTTCTGTGTCTGACTTACTTCACTCAGCATGACAATCTCTAGGTCCTTCCATGTTGCTGCAAATGGCATTATTTTGTTCTTTTTTATGGCTGAGTAATATTCCATTGTATATATGTGCCACATCTTCTTTATCCATTCCTCTGTCGATGGGCATTTAGGTTGCTTCCATGACCTGGCTATCGTAAATAGTGCTGCAGTGAACATTGGGGTTCGTGCATCTTTTTGGATTACGGTTTTCTCCGGGTATGTGCCCAGGAGTGGGATTGCTGGGTCATATGGTGGTTCTATTTTTACCATTTCAAGAGACTTTTATCTCACATTTTCTGCTTTGCAGTGGGAATCTTGGTACAGAAGCCACCATGGTTAGCCCGGCCCTGCTGTCCTGCAAAGCCCTGACATATTCCTCCTCCAGAAACAAAAGTCCCTTTCCTGCAACACAGTCTGGACCCCACACCCAGAGTCTTGACCTGACCTCTCCCTCCCCACCCAAACCTAAGACCCTTGAATCTGGGCAGCACATCCCCCCTGGGAAGCTTGAATCAAGTCTGCATTTACCAGTGTCCATTTCACCTGCATTTTACTCAGTTTGGCACTGGGGTTGGGGAGCACTGTATCCCATAGTGAGGGCCCATCAGAAAGGCTGCTGAGTTCCCTCCTGCTGTTTCTACCTGCTTCTATCTCTTCTCCTTCCCCACCGTCCTGCCTGAGATTCCAACCTGCCCTGAGGTTAGAGTCCCAAAGGTTTCCCGTTGAGTCAGGCTATCTGATAAGTGCTGGGTGTTCAGAGAATGATAAAACACATTTCCTCTCTAGAGGCTCCTACAGCCTCATGCAGAAGAGGGAGGAGAGACAGGTGACTCCAAAAACTGTATATGGCAGTGTTACAAGATGCTATGGGATCTAAAAGAAGGAAGGAGAATCTAACTCTGACTAAAGATGTCAGGGGAAGGGAGTCTTTGAGCTGAGACCTGTGAGATGTCCAAGGACTAGGCAAGGAGACGAGGTGAGGAAGGGCTTTTTAAAGAAAGGGATCGGGACTTCCCTGATGGTCCAGTGGTTAAGATCCCAGGCTTCCAATTGCAGGGGGCATGATTCGATCCCTGGTCGGGGAACTAAGATCCCACATGCCAGCGGCACGGCCAAAAATTTTTTTTTAAAAAATAAGGAAAGGGGTCCACAAGAACAAAGGCCTGGTTGGCACGGCTGCTTCTGGAAACGCCAGGATGTTGGTACAGCTGGAGCATGAATTGCAAAGGATAAGTGTCGAGATGAGCTTGAGAGAAAGACAGGTCAAATCATGGACAACACAGAGGTGCCTTTAACAACACCTTAGATTTGTAACTTGAAAACCAGTGAGGAAGAGGCATTAGTAGTATAACTCTTAGACTGAAAGGAAAAAAAAAAAAACTTGGACACAGATCGTCTGGAGATATTAGTAAGTCAATCTACGTGATCCCATAAACAGCTGAATTGTACCTGGGCGTTGATTAACCAGGGTCACATGACTCCCCGCAGGTTCCATATGTCCCCGGAGGATACTGCTTAACAGAATTGCTCTCCTGGATTGCTAGGGCATATAAAGTAGGAGCCACAGGTGAGTCTCTACGGCTCCTTAGCTGAATTCTCACAAAGAGAACAACAAAGTGACTCGTGGTGGAAGCACTTTGGCCATGGAGTACTTTCTCGAGATTGTCACACCACCAAGAAAAAGCCATATTCCCATGGCATTCGGCCAGTGTACCCAGGCATCTGCTCAGCAACTGCTCTTCCCTCAGACTGCATGCAACTGGCTTCATTGCTTCCTGGTTCACTGTGTGTAGAGAAGAAGACCCAGTGCGGGCACTGGGGTCGGGCACACCTGTGTTCACATCTCACGTCTACCACAGACCAACTCTTCCAACAGGGGCAAAGGATCCCCAAGCCTCTGTTTCTCCATCTGTAACACAGAAATAATCATCCTTGCCTCAAAGTCTTGCTAAATAATAGAAAACAAGGAAAGCACTTGAAAAAGAAGAGATTCTCAAAGACAGAGATAGGTATGATTACTGTTGGAGGTCAAGTTCCGTTTTTAGCCTAGAGCTGGAGAGCGAGGCACTGAGGACCTCTGAGAGCCAAGCTTTCTCCCAGCCACGTGGCTATACCTCATTCCAGGACACACAGGGACTCAGCCAAGGGCGAGCTGGCATGTGGCTGGTCTTCCTGGCATGAGTATCTGTCTTCCTGTGGCTGTTTGCCTCACCATTCAGCAATGGGGATGACTGCCCATCCCCTGGACGACACTTTTATCACTGCCAAGGAACTTGACAAGGGACCTGAGGTTGGAGGGTTGAAGGGCAATCCTGGGAAGAAAATATTTGCCCAAATCCATTTAAAAGTCTGAAGTTCCAACCCTGACACTTCAGTGACAGGCAGAAGCAAATATCTCCCAAGTCCATCGCCAATGGGCTCAACCCAGCAGGAAAAAGCAGGGAATGGCAATGAAGCGGTTACTATATGTCAGTGTCTTGGGCCGGGATTGACTAAACAGCATTAGTCCTAAATTAATTTTAAGCCCAGGTGTCAGGGAATGTTAAGTTCATTACACAGGAAGTGTAGTAGGACTGCAGCGGTGTCCTGCTCACACCTCAGTGGGGAGTGAGGCTTCCTGCCGACTGGGACTCACATGCTCTTCCTAGGGTCACAGCAGAGGCCAGCCACGCTGAGGCAGGACAGATTCTTCAAGAAAGAGTGTAGACCAGAGTGTGCAAATTAGACAAAGGCAGCTCCTCACATCACTGGTCAGCAAGCAGAGGACATAGGCAGCGTTGTAGAGAGGACACGAGAGGGGAAATTCAGCTTCCGTCAAAATCAAGTGATAAACAGGAAGGGCTTTTAGACTCTCCTTTGAGTAAGTCCTCAGCTGAAGACTGAGGACCGTCTAGGATTAGCGAGAAAGACTGAAGAAAGAAGCAGGCGTCTCAGCGCTCACTGCCTGAGATAGGATGGCATGGAACACACCAGGGGCCCCTGGGAGAAGAAGAATGAACATGGGATCAGAGCTGACTCCTCACCCACACTGGGTAAGCTCCAGTTCCTGGAGGACCAAGAGAGAACCTACTATCAGTGCCGAATGCAGAGCCCTTATGGTTAGTCGACACTCCATTTATAGGCTGTACATTACATTCATAATTATCATTATTGTTGCTGCTGCAGCTGTTGTTATTAACATTATCACTATAGAGTATGGATTCAATCACCAAGTCATTCTTAAAAAATCCTCTTTCACCTTCATAAAGTCCTAAGTCAAAGAACTACCCTAGGCACTAGTATGAAAAGATTCCTAGCTTAGAAAGACCTGACCTGACTCTTCTAATCAAGACTCTGGTGCTTAGGGTGAATAAGACCAGATAAGCAATTCTTCAGAGACATGGGTGGTGGCCATGCTTGTTTCTCGCTAGGTGTGTTGCAGTTACACCAAGACTGTGCTCAGCCTTCTCAAATTGGGACAGATGTGGAGGCACACTGCTCAGATCTCCCTTCAAGTAAGAACTCAGCAGTCAGCTGCAAGGAACGAAGGTAGCTGGTGGCAGCTTCCAGCCATAACACTTTCAGGTTGTACCTCAGCTTTCAAGACAAGCCCACGGTCTTTCTGGGCACCCTCTAGCCAATGATCAAGTGTGATGGGGGCATTTCTACCCAACATGGGATTCCTTTGACAGGTAATCTTTGCTCTAGAGCAACCAATTGAGTTGGCAGACACTTAGTGCAATCTGAATTGTGGTCCGAGGTTTTCCTTATCTCTCTGTCCTTTCACGCATGTCAGATTTGCATCACAATCTGAAGGTTTTTTCTGCCCAACTCTGCTTCCTACCCCTGTTTTCTGTCACAAGCAGTAACTCCCACCCCGACCAATAAACAGCTTTACTCCTAATGCCATCTCATGGCTGCTTCCCAGAAAATCCAGTTGAAAAATCTGTTACCTTCTTTAATTACTATCACCTCACAAAGTAGGTGGTAATATCCCTATTTTACAGATTAGAAGGGTGAGGGTCAGAGAGGTAGATGGGGGAGCTGTCATTCAAACCCAAGGCTGCTTGACTAGGAAGGAGAAAAAACTAGGAGGCAACATTTGCTATTCAAATTGTCAGTCAAAAGGAAAGCCTCACTAGTGTTAACTTAGTCTCAGTGAAGAGAGCCCAAGAACCCAAAGTTGAGGTGAGGGTTCTTTTGCCCCTTGAGAGATCTGTCTGGGCAAAGGGGGGGGGTCCGGGCGGAGCTCTGGCCCCTGAGGCTTCTGGGGAGGAGCTGCTACCATCATGACGAGCATGGATTTCTGTACATGAGTCCCTTTGGCAAACTGGTGACACCTACAGACCTCTTCTCAGAGTGGTAGTTTTTTTTTTTCGGTACGCGGGCCTCTCACTGCTGTGGCCTCTCCCGCTGCGGAGCACAGGCTCCGGACGCGCAGGCTCAGCGGCCATGGCTCATGGACCCAGCCGCTCCGCGGCATGTGGGATCTTCCCGGACCGGGGCACGAAACCGCGTCCCCTGCATCGGCAGGCGGACTCCCAACCACTGCGCCACCAGGGAAGCCCTCAGAGTAGTATTTTTAAAAATGCATCAAATGAAATATGTCAGATTGCAAGGGAGGCCGATTATATTAAAATAAAGCTGCTAGAATATTTTTTAAACCTGCAATATGGTAATATACGTGCCTCTTTAGTAATGCATTACATAACAAGATCTAGCAGCAGGTCTTATAAGTACCATAATTTTGAAGTAGTTTTGAACTTGAAAGATATTTTGACATGTCTACAGTGACTCCAACGTGATGTGAAAAACCCATGGTTTGTATTGGCAACAAAGTCAAGGTCATGCCAATATTACTGTGATTTGCTGCTTACATTACAATTGGAAAACTTGCCAAATTTCAGTTAGAGATTAGTGAAAATAAAGATGTAATTTATTCCCATGCAAGTTCACAAACCCTAGATTAAGAAGCCCTTCAGGGGCTTCCCTGGTGGTGCAGTGGTTGAGAATCTGCCTGCCAATGCAGGGGACGCGGGTTTGAGCCCTGGTTTGGGGGGATCCCGCATGCCGCGGAGCAGCTGGGCCCATGCACCACAGCCACTGAGCCTGCGCGTCTGGAGCCTGTGCTCCGCAGCAAGAGAGGCTGCGATAGTGAGAGGCCCGCGCACCGCGATGAAGAGTGGCCCCCGCTTGCCACAACTGGAGAAAGCCCTCCACAGAAAGGGGGACCTAACACAGCCATAAATAAATAAATGTAAACAAAATCATATCTTTAAAAAAAAAAAAAAAAAAGAAGCCCTTCAGTAAATTCTGATTGTACCTGACAAACTGTGTGGCAAATTCTAACTCACTCAAAACTATAATCGTTCCCAAATAGGTAGTATGTAGACCCTTAGAGAGGGACCAATGAGCTCTAGGAGCCAGTAAGAGATTCCCAAGAATAAATTATAGCAAGTAATCCTATTTGGTTTTTGTGATAGAATCAGAGACTAATAGGTTGGGAAGGCCTGTGTGTGACCATCTTATGCCTGAAAGGCCTTTGACCCAAACCCTCATGATATCTTTTTAATTGAGATAAAGAGATGTCAGGTGGATAATAACGCAGTTGGTTGACTGCCTAGCGAGTTCAGTCAGTCTCCAAAGGGTCAAAGCCAAGCTGGAGAGTGTGTTCCAATAGCATCCTAGAGGACTCAGGCCTAAGCCCTGGCTGACCCAACAGTTTCTTGCAGAGACTTGGATGAGAACCTAGAAAACCAGCTGAGCTGATTCTCAAAAGATATGAAGCCCCGAGGCTTGGTAAATACTCTGGATAGCAGAGTCCAAATCCAAAGCGATGCTAGGGAGCCAGAAATAAAAATGAACAGAATTTCTCAAGAAGGAATTTAATAAAGATGGCCGCATTGGGATTGACGTATATACACTATTGATACTATGTATAAAATAGATAACTAATGAGAACATACTGTATAGCCCAGGGAACTACTTAATGCACTGTAGTGACCTACCTGGGAAGGAAATCCGAAAAAGAGCGGATATATGTATATGTAGAGCTGATTCATTTTGCTGTACGGTAGAAACTAACACAACATTGTAAAGCAACTATACTCCAATAAAAATTAATTTAAATAAATAAATAAATCCAGTATTGGAAAGTAAAAAAATAATAATAATAAAACAATGTTAGGACAATTAATGAAACATTGGTGAAAAGTGAAATTAGACCTCTATCTCACAAGGTATATTAAAAGAAACTCCAATTATATTTTTAAAAAAAAGATGGATGCAAAGTCAGATCTGGAAATGTACGAGTATCAATATAACTGCAGGTGCAGAGGATAAGGGCAAGGAGCTTACGAGCAGTACATGTGGTGCTAAAGACCTAGGGATGCTACGTCTGTCACAGACGTAAGCACGTAAGCACAGCACGTAAGCCTGTGCTACCCTAGACTGTAAGTTGTTGTCCAGAGTAAGGGAGGTGAGACTCCTCCTCTTCTCAAAGCTGAATGGCCCAAATCTGGGGATGGGGGTAGGGTGGGGATGTGTGCTGCGCTAGGAGTCATACTCAAAGGACTTGTAATGAACAGGATTGCACTCAGAGGAGAGCTGGAAAATCCAAACTGTACCACATAGAAACAGTGGTTGAAGCCACCAACAGCATTTGGTCTGATAAAAAGCACTTTGGGAAGGAAAGGAACAAGGAGATAAGATCATTTTTCTCAAAGGCCATTGTGTATAACCGGGATCTACAAACATTTTCTGTAACGGGCCAGATAGTAACTATTTTCTGCTTTGCGAACCTGTGGCACATCTGATTTCTGTCACAGCTACACACTCTGTCATTGGACGCAAAAGCAGCCATAGACAATATAGAAATGAATGGATGTGGCTGTGTTCTAATAAAACTTTATTTACAAACACTGGTGGAGGGTCAGATTTAGCCTGGGAGACATAGTTTGCCGACCCCTGATGTAGAAGGAGGAAAGTAACATTTCCTTAGAGTCTACCCTGTGCCAAACATGTGCACATTATCTCATTGATTCGTCATAGAACTCATAGAACCAAAGTAGGTACTATCTCCCCATTTTAACATATGGGAAAACTGAGACTCCATATATTCCTATACTTGTATAATTCTATATGCGTTATTAAGCAAATATGCCCCAAACCCCACACCTAGCATGAGATGGCCCTAGAATTCTAATGAGTTTCCATCACAGCACTCACTCCCTGGAGAATTGGTGCCTGGCCATGGTGGGATCTACATGTGGAGTGAGTCATCACCCAAGTGATGGCAAATAATACATCTGGAAGGGCCACCAAGTCCCAGAAACATCCTGAGAAATGCAAAGACCGTGATTCCAGTCACGAGGAGGAGACCTGGGCCACTGAGTTGAAAGCTGTGATGAAGTGACCTATGGTAGCCACTCTTTTTTTTCTTTTTTTTTTTTTTTTTTTGCGGTACGCGGGCCTCTCACTGTTGTGGCCTCTCCCGTTGCGGAGCACAGGCTCCGGACGCGCAGGCTCAGCGGCCATGGCTCACGGGCCCAGCCGCTCCGCCGCATGTGGGATCTTCCCGGACCAGGGCACGAACCCGTGTCCCCTGCATCGGCAGGCGGACTCTCAACCCGGG
>NW_021703782.1:88021652-88032723 GCF_005190385.1 Monodon monoceros | reverse complement strand
CT
Source organism: Monodon monoceros (assembly GCF_005190385.1). Classification (NCBI taxonomy): domain Eukaryota; kingdom Metazoa; phylum Chordata; class Mammalia; order Artiodactyla; family Monodontidae; genus Monodon; species Monodon monoceros. The sequence continues at coordinate 88,032,721 of NW_021703782.1, read as the reverse complement.
GTTGTGGCCTCTCCCGTTGCGGAGCACAGGCTCCGGACGCGCAGGCTCAGCGGCCATGGCTCACGGGCCCAGCCGCTCCGCCGCATGTGGGATCTTCCCGGACCAGGGCACGAACCCGTGTCCCCTGCATCGGCAGGCGGACTCTCAACCACTGCGCCACCAGGGAAGCCGGGTAGCCACTCTTGATGGGAACAAATCAGCTAAAGGTTTTCTCATTGTTTTAAGTATTTTTTTAAAATTAGATGATTCATTAGCCACAGAGGTATTTTCCATAGCACCACTTACCACAGCGCTTCCTGCCAAGAACAAGGTCAGAGGCAAGGGTCTCTGAAAAGCTGCAGCATCAGGGTTAGAGCGAGGCAGTAACATCTCCTCCCTGTGTGGCCAGAAGGATCGCCTTCCCCCTCTCCCCTCTCCCTTCTCTCCTCACAATACAGCCCTTGGAAGCCTCCAGCCAACCCCTAGGCAGTCACTCCCTGATCTGCACTCTCTCCGCACCTCCATCATCACACCTACCATCACTCTTATTTCTCAGAAAGACCAACAAAATGGCACAAGCTGCAAATTACGTGTCACCGAACCCCAGTGCTCAGAGGGTGTCTGATACATAGACTCGCTCAATAAAAATCTGTTTTATTAAACTTCACTTAAACAGGTCTCAAGCAAATGCACTCGCCTACCTCTCCCATTTAAGTTCCATGGCAATCACTTAACAAATAACCCTCTGTCTTACTTGATAGATGAAACAATAACAGGCCCCTAGATGGAGGCAGGAAGAACTGCTGGCGCCCGTTGGAAGCCAAACCTGCTCCTGCTGTGCTCCCTGAGTTCTGTGTCACTCCTCCACCTCAGGCCAGGAAGAACATTCACAAGGATGCCAACCTGCATGGCTTTTCTTTAGTGATTACTGGAGGACATTGATTTTTTTTCTAGTTCAAATCAACTTCTATAGCCCACTTTTAGAGCAAACTGAGCGTAAACTAACCAGACAAGCCAGTCCTGCCCCGGACCCACTCTGCTATTTTATTGCAAGAATCACCTTCCTCATGAGTGTTCATTGATCTGTGTCTACATAGACCCAATACAGTATAAAGAATAAAGCAAGGCTCCAACATCAGACAGACCTGGGATTAAATCCTGTTACCGCCATTGATCGGCTCTGTGACCTTAAGCATATTGCTTAATCTCCCAGGGCCTTGATGTCCTCATCTGTAAAATGGGGTTAAGAATGCCTACTTTGTAGGCTTGTGAGATTAAGAGAAATAATGGGCCAGAAAAAGCATTTGTAAAGTGTTGATATAGATGAGATAGTTCAATGGTAGATTGATAGCTAGGTAGCAGCAGGTAAGCTTATTTTGTAACAAGAGAAATTGAGTGTTAAGAGTTTAGGAAAAGGAGTAACGATACCCTCATAAACACCTATCCTCTTTCTGGATGAGGAATCTGAGACTCAGAGATATGAGATAACTTGTCTAGTAGCACACTGCTAATAATTGACCTGGCCTCATCCCACATCCTGCACTTGGACGGTGTCCGGCATGCACTAGGCACTCAGTGAGCATTTGCAGACTAATTAACTGAAGGAATCATAGGATATGGTCTAAAAACACGAGCAGCGTAATCCAGGAGTACAGTGCTCTGGTCTCCTTCAGGCAGGGCCATTCTGGTTGCTTTTTCTTTTTTTTTTCTTTTTCTTTGGCTGCATTGGGTCTTCATTGCTGCACAGAGACTTTCTCAAGTTGCAGCAAGCCGGGGCTACTCTTCGTTGCAGTGCGTGGGCTTCTCATTGCGGTGGCTTCTCTTGTTGTGGAGCATGGGCTCTAGGCGCGTGGGCTTCAGTAGTTGTGGCACATGGGCTCAGCAGTTGTGGCTCATGGGCTCTAGAGCGCAGGCTCAGTAGTTGTGGCACAGGGGCTTAGTTGCTCCGCAGCATGTGGGATCTTCCCAAACCAGGGCTCGAACCTGCGTCCCCTGCATTGGCAGGCGGATTCTTAACCACTGTGCCGCCAGGGAAGTCCTCTTGTTGCATCGTTTGGGGATGAATAGTCCTACACGAGTCCTAGTGTGTCCAATGGGTATTACCACCATAGCCTCGAGAACTAACTTAACTCATTGTCGACAACCTTCTAAGGAAGAGAAGCTGGGGTTCAAGAACACAGGAATTTTAACTGCTCATATCTAATATTTATGATTAGTCTTAAGCAAATAAGGTCAAGTTCTCTTGCCCTGAGACTATTACAGAATTCAGTTTACTGATATTCAATGGACCATCAGTTCCCAATTCTTTTAATATTATAGAATGAGGCTGAGTTCTATAAACATAGAGTCACGGTGGTATAATGGAAAGAGCACCGGGCTAAATGTAAGGAGACATGGGTTCAAATCTCGGTCCCTATGAACTCTAGGCATGAATCTTAGCCTCTTTGGCTCTGATTCTTCAACTATAAAATGGGAAAATAATACTAGCCCCTCTTCATTATAATAGTGAGGATTAAGTGGGATCATGTATGTTAAAGTGTCTGTCTTGATGCTTAGCACATAGAAAGTGCTTAATAAATATTTATCCATTTGATGGAATGCACATGTGGTATCTGGCATACTAAACACTCATAATGAGAGGCTGTTTAGTCAGTTCATTTTTAGCATTAGACCTGGGTCCCTAGAAGGCACTTAATAAATGCTCTTTCACTCAGTGGAATACTTGCCCAATGACTGGCATAGTAGTTGCTTAATGAATGTTCATTCATTCAGTGGAATCTTAGCACAGTGCATAGCACATAGACAACATTCCACAAATGTTGGTCAAATCCAAGTAGGGAAAGTGGAACTTCATTCATTTAATGAGATTTTGCAACCCCATAAATATTGTATGTGGTTGCCAGTGCTTTCCGAAGCAAATCAACCATTGCTGAAATGTTCTCAGCTTGTGCTGGTTAACAGACAGTTGTAAACTATTTTCCAAACATACAGCATTCCATGACTGTGCCATAATAACACTGGTAATGCTAAGCGCCCCCAGATCCTAAACAAGTGGTGGGATAGTGCAGCATATGAATTAATTCAAAAGTCAACAAAGGATCCATCTTCACAGAGACAAGCACAACTACACAATCCTTCCTAAGCTTGCCCAGAGCTCAGCTTGACAATCATTCTGACAGATCCTAGAGACACTGAACCCCAAGGAAAAATTCCCAAGTGTAGGCAGAGTCTGTCAGGAAGTAGAAATGCACATATGCAAATGTGGGCCTATAGGAGAGTATGTGTATATATAAAATCTTCTTTTAAAGGATTCGTCTTTGAAAGTTTTGCTGTATTTAAGTACTCTGCAACATTAAAGCATTTTGTTCCTTGGGGGAAAGGCGAGTGACGTTTAATGGTGTAATTTCTCCTTTTAGAGACCACATTCTCTAGAAAGGTCATCAAGGAAAGACTTTTAAGAAAGGAGGGAGAGATGCCTTCAACAGACACTTAGTTTTCCCAATCAGAAGTTCAAGAGGGAGAGACAAACTCTATATAATTCCTGCACGGAGTAGGTGAGTGACACTGAAGTTTAGTTCTGAAGAAGGTACATGAATTCTTTAGGCATGAAAGGTGGAGGAAGAACATTCCAGTTCTGAAAGGGAAAGTGACATTTAAGGTATGGCAATGAGTTCGACATGGCTGGCGATCAAGCGTGTGGGGTCCAGGGGTTAGTAGCAGCAAGTGATGCTAAAGAGGTGGGCCGGGCTGGGAGACCTTTAAGCCATGGTCCATGACCTGTGAAGAATGTTACACTTGCCTCTCTTTCATAACACTTATCTCCATCTGTCTTATTTTGAACTTGGTTGTTTATTAAGGGTTTTTCCTCTATTTCCTTCTTCCAGTCTGGAATTCCTGGAGACCAGGATTGCATGTTTGTTACCTTTATTCACATCTGCAAGTCTAGCTTAGCACACTGCCCCTAATATGTACAAAACAAGTTTCAAAGTAAATAAAAAGCAAAGACACCTTTCCAGAAGTTAATATCTGTTGCCTACTGTCTAATCTTCCTTCATATACAAGGCCAGTGTGCCAGTTAGGAGTTAATACAGGAAAAAGAAGTCCCTCCAGGTATTTTAAACAGAAGGACATTTAATACAGGGGATGAGGTGCTTATATAATCCTTGGAGGGCTAGAGGAGCCACTCTGGGGGGCTCCTGGCTCAAGCGCACAGCTCCAAAGCTGAGATGCAGAGGTCCGTGAACCTCTGCTGCAGCTGCTTCTGACTTCAACTGCCAACATCTCTCACCCTCTAAAAGCTGGTAACTGCATTACATGCCTTAAACCTGAGTCAGTCCACAGACATGCGTGTGTCTATCACCTCACTGGCCAGCAGCAATGACAAGACTGTGGCTTCCAACTCACTGTAAACTTCCAAGTCTCTTGGAATTTCATCTCATTGGTGGAATCTAATTTGCTTCCAGAACCCCAACTGCAAGGGAATCAGGGGAATGTAGTTTCTAGCCTTCCCACCCCTGGGATAAAGAAAGATCCCTAAGAAGCGGGTAGGGATGGATGCCTGTTTCTACTCAAAGATATCCAGCACAGTCAAGAATAATTTTAATTGCCTGCTGAATCCTTGAAGTATGGGCTCTTTTAAAAAACAAACAAACAAACAAAAAACCTTTTTATATCCTGGATAACATTTCCTAAGAAATGAAGAATTTTTTCTAGTGCCCCTTTTTTTTTTTTGGCAGTGCCACGTGGCATGTGGTATCTTAGTTCCCCAACCAGGGATCGAATCTGCGCCCCCTGCATTGGAAGGGCAGAGTCTTAACCACTGGATCAACAGGGAAGTCCCTAGCAGTCTTATTTCTTAACTAAAATCAGAAGCACCTCCTTTTTCCCGGTCCCTTTCCTCTTCCTCTTTCTTTCTCTTCCTTTTTCTTTCTGAACAATTCTGTCCTGAATGGTGGACAAGTGGATCCAGCTGGAGGTGGGAAGGCCATGGAGGTTAAGAGTAGGGTGTCAGGGCTTCCCTGGTGGCGCAGTGGTTGAGAGTCCACCTGCCGATGCAGGGGACACGGGTTCGTGCCCCGGTCCGGGAAGATCCTGCACGCTGCAGAGCGCCTAGGCCCGTGAGCCATGGCCGCTGAGCCTGTGCATCCGGAGCATGTGCTCCGCAACGGGAGAGGCCACAGCAGTGAGAGGCCCGCGTACTGCAAAAAACAAAAAAAAAGAGGAACCAGGGCTCCTTGGAGAAATGGCTGATTCCAGGACTAGGGCAGGGAAAGGACAAGATGAGCCTGGAACATCTTGTGCCATAAAGTAAGGAAGGACTTAGAGAATGATGGGGACAAGTCAAGAGGACACAGAATCCAGATTGAAAGGATTCCCACTGGCCAAATCTAGGACACTATGAACATCAAAATAAATGATAACAGCAAAGGATGATAACTCATTGAATAAAATAGGAAGACACGAGTGCAACTGATAAACTACTTAAAAAGCGAAAATTTGATCAAAACCAAGATATTTAGATAGTTTCAAAGTACATGCCCATAAAATTACAGAGGGGGTGCCACAATGTTCATTGCAGCTCTATTCACAATAGCCAGGACATGGAAGCAACCTGTGTCCATCAACAGAACAATGGATAAAGAAGATGTGGCACATACATTCAATGGAATATTACTCAGCCATAAAAATAAATGAAATTGAGTTATTTGTAGTGAGGTGGATGGACCTAGAGTCTGTCATACAGAGTGAAGTAAGTCAGAAAGAGAAAAACAAATACCGTATGCTAACACATGTATAGAGAACCTAAAAAAAAAAAAAAAAGGTCATGAAGAACCTAGGGGCAAGACAGGAATAAAGACACAGATCTACTACAGAATGGACTTCAGGACACGAGGAGGGGATAGGGTAAGCTATGACAAAGTGAGAGAGTAGCATGGACATATATACACTACCAAATGTAAAATAGATAGCTAGTGGGAAGCAGCCGCATAGCACAGGGAGATCAGCTCAGTGCATTGTGACCACCTAGAGGGGTGGGATAGGGAGGGTGGGAGGGAGGGAGACACAAGAGGGAAGAGATATGGGAACATATGTATATGTATAACTGATTCACTTTGTTATAAAGCAGAAACTAACACACCATTGTAAAGCAATTATACCTCACTAAAGATGTTAAAAAAAAAGAAATTTAAAAAAAGATGTTAAAAAAAATTACAGAGGGAAAAAAGAGTGTAACGTTACAATGAGAAGCCTGGCAGATGCCACCTTAGGAACTGAACATCATCAGTGATGGAACAAACTGGAATTTCACACCTCGTGCCAGGATGCAATGAGAAGAACAGCATCATTTCTGGGGTAGTCCTGCCAGAGCAGCACAACTGGGATAATGTCATGAAGAAACATCAGACAAACACAACTGAACTGATGTTCTATGAAATAACTGGCCTGTAATCTTCAAAAGTGTCAAGGTCGTCAAAATAACGAAAGACTGAGAAACTGTCCCATGCTGAAGGAGACTAAAGAGCATTGACAACTGAGAACAATGATTCTAGAGTGGAGTCTTCCAGCAGGACTAACAGGACATTATCGGGACTATGCGTGAAATGTGAATGGAGCCTGAGGATTACATGATAGTATTGGATAGATGTTAATTTCCTGAGTTTGATGGTTGCATTGTGGTTATATAGGAGAATATCCTTGTTTATAGGAAATACCGACTTCACTATTTGGAGGTCACAGGACATCAGATTGGTAACTTATTTTCAAATAATTCAGAAGGAAAAAATGTTATTTGCGTTGTACTTGCCACTCTTTCTTAAGTATGTGAATATTCCGAAATAAAATTTATTTGTAAAAAATGATAAGTACCCAAGCTCCAGGGGAATGCAGATTTATTAAATCAATAACCAAAAACCTCACCTGTCTTACAGCTTCAAAAAACTCTATTTCACCTTTCCAAACAGATGAGAGTCCTTTTTTTTCACATTGGATCTGGGAAATATAAACTGAAACTGTACAAGGTTTCTGGAACAAGCAGTATTCCTGGAGGCTTCGTTGGATATATACCCACCTCCAACCTTCCAATGTCTATCATAATGTATGGAAAGAAAACTTGGTGAAGAATAAGAAGACCCAGGTTCTGAATGTCATTGTCACCACTTCCTAAATATGCTACTTTGGGCAACTGCTTACCCTCCCTAAGCCTGTGTTTCCGTAACTATAAAATGGAGATACTAATACTTACTTCACGGTATTGTTGGAAGAGTTAAATACAATAATGGGTGTGAACCTGCCTAAATAATGATTGGCATAGGAGCATAAGGGTTTTGTTTTTTGTTTTTTTAACATCTTTATTCGAGTATAATTGCTTTACTATGGTGTGTTAGTTTCTGCTTTATAACAAAGTGAATCAGTTATACATATACGTATGTTCCCACATCTCTTCCCTCTTGCGTCTAAGGGTTTTGTTCTTAATTGCACAACAACTTAATTTTATATAACCCAAAAAGTTCCTTTGACTCTGCCATTTACTGACTCATTCTCACTCATTTATACACTTAATGTTTGACAAATACTTACCAAGAATCTACTATACACGGTTCTATGGTCCAAGTCAGAAATAATAAACCACAAGTTACCCTTTTTTTTCCTACAAAGAAGAAGATGCAATGGAAAACAATGCTTTATATCCAGCTGTGAATTATGAATTTAAAGCAGTTTAATAATCCAACTAAGGATGTGTTTGCATTTCATTCCCTCTCTCTTATCGTAGCTATTGAATCCATCCACGTCTCCATCACATACATCTTTATTTTCCAATGAGTTCTGAAAGATTTCCAAGGTAGAGCAAGACACAGGGAATGCACCTGACGTCTGCCTCCCCCTGGGAATTATGTCACTCCATTTAATTCCTCCTGACATTTTCCCCATTGTACTTTCTGCTCTTCCTCAAAATACATATCCTTCTCAGAAAACAAATGTACTTATTGACTACCCAGGACAATCTTGGAAACAGTTGCCATTGATGGTGTGTAGAGTTCAAGAAAGAAAAATAATAATAACCGACAAACCAAATGCAGAAACCTGTTCCATAAGGTCTCCAAAGCACTAACAGGTTGTTTGGGACATCAAGAGTCCCAGGGGTTTCTCTGTAAAATCCGCTTAGGCAGGCAGAGAGATTTCTTTTCCATTTTTAGGCCATTGGCAATTTCATTTGCTTAGGCTTAATTGTTCCCGGATATTGAGAGGGTACAGAAGGTAATTGTATGTTTGATTTTAATGACTCTTTTGGCCTCGATTTAACAATCCTCGCTGAAAAAATTACCAACGAACCCACACGCACACGGGTTTTTTTGTTTGTTTTTCGGTTTTTTCCTCAAGAAATTCGCCTGAAGGTGAAATACAGATAAAATCCATCTGTGCAGCCCCGTACCGTTTCTGTGAGTGGACGGGTCTCCGTCACTCAGAGCATCACGAGCAAGAGGCTAGAAAGGGCCCGGTTTCTGTGTCCGAGCCGGGCTGACAGTAGCTGTGCCCTCAGCCAGCCAGGGGAGAGTCCACACCCGTACTCTCGCATCTCCCTCTGGCCCAGCAGCCCTCTGCAGCCCGAACTTCTAAAACTGATCTGGCTAAGTGGCGCCATACTGGGGGCACCTATCTCGCCGACTGCCCAAAGACAGAACAATTTTAACTGCCAGGAATGCGGCAGAACTTTCGGAAGTGCGTGAAATCAGCTACGTAAATTGTGAAAAAGCTGTTGTGTGACAGCATCAAATCGTGCAGTCGAGGTCCCCTTGCGGAGAGGAAGTGACCCGACCTCCATCCCCCCCGAGCGCCGGCCTTGCCATCCAGTCTGAGTACCGCGCGCACCCAGAGCCCGCCCAGCCCCGGGACCAAACGCCTCGCCGAGGTCCTCTCCGCAGTACCTGGCACAGGTGGCCGCCCCCAGAAAACTCCTCCTCCCTGACTCCCCCTGTCCTCTGCCCCCTCCCACCCGCGCCTCTTTAGCCCCGCCCCCTTCCTTTCCCCTCCCACCCCACCCCACCCCGGCGCCTCGCCGGCCCCGCCCCCTCTCGTGTTTTCCTTTCAGTCTCCTCTTTCCCAGTTCTCCCTTTAAAAATTGGTGTAACCCAGGCCTGGGGAGGAGAGGGGAAAACAAAATGCCAGCCATATCAGAACCGCTAAGATAGGGTAAATAAATTTTGAAAAAGCATATTTAATAGTGTAACTTAATATTTAATAAAAGCAAGCGATGTCTGAGCGTTTTTTTTAATGTATGGGTTTATACAACACTATGTAAGTTTCACGTGTACAGTATTGTATTTCGACTTCTGCGTACCAGAAAGAGTGCTCACCACCAAAAAGCGTAGTTTCCACCCCTCACCCATACAGTTGACCCCCTTTACCCATTTCGACCCCCCACCCCATCCCCTCTGGTAACCACCACTCTGTTCTTTGTATCTACCTGTTTGTTTTGAGATGTCTATTTTTTAATACAAATCTCTGAAGGTTAAGCTCAGCAAAATCTCCTTGGTGATGAACCACCATGCAGTGATTCTTAGCTGTACCCATGGAGTTCTATCAGTTTGTTTTCCTAGGTTTTTTTGGAGGTAGGGGGTGTATGTTTACCAAGACAGTACATTCCCTTTGTTTAAGGTTGAGAAACGCTGTTCTCAATAACCTCATCCGCTCCTTCGGGGCTTCGATTATACCTCGAAGCGGACAGCTCCCAATGCTCTATCTCTAGCTCAGATCTTCCCCTTGGAGCGTGTGATCCCGCAGGGACTGCTTACTGGATGTTTCCAACTGTGAGGCTCAAACCTAACAGGTCCACAGGTGAGCTCATGGTCTTCCCCATGCCCTGCTCCCTGTCTCTGCCCTGTGACCCGGGCCAGGCACTGGGGATGCCCCAACACCCGTGCTCGACCCATGTTAGAGTCAGCTCTAAACTATCTCATACACCCATTTCTCCTCTCCTTTACTGCAGACACTGCCTCAGCTCAGCCCTCCCTCCAGGGTTTTTTAGGAGATAACAGCCTCCCAACTGCGTTCCTTGGCTTTGAATTCTCCTCCCTCCGCGCTGTTGGAAAATGACCCATCTAAAATATTCTAGTGGCTCCTTATTGCTTGTAGAATAAATTTTAATGTTCTCAGAACAACCACGGAAAGCTCGTCACAGTAGGACTCCATCCTACCTTCCCTGTTTCTTTTCTTGACAGCCCTCCTTCCAATTCCACTTTCCAGCCACCTGATTCCCCCAACCCTCCGGACTCCTTCCCACCTGCTGACTTTTCCGCACACCGTTCCCTCTGCCTAGAATTCCACCTCCCTGCCTGGCTACCTAGTGAACTGCTATTCTTCCTACAGAGCCCAACTGAGTGACACTTTCTACGTAGAGCTTTTCCACACTCCTCCAGGTATAAATAATTGTTCGTTTCATTGTTTTCCTGCCTCACTTCCTACAGTCTCCTTTAAGCCCTTATCAGTTTGTAAATTTAGTTATTGGTTAGAGTCTGTCTTCTCCTGTATGTTATGACCTCTTTGAGTATAGAAGCTGAAGCAGCATCTACACCTATGTTTCCCCAGAATCTTACACAGAGCCTGATACAGAGTAGGTACTGAATGAATGAATGATGACCCCATGGTGCCTGCTGGCTTTTCTCAGCATTACTGTGCTCTCAAGTCCTCTGTGACATAATAGGACCATCAGGACAGTAAAGGATTGCAATATCTTTACATTAGTTCCCTAATGCTGCATAGCAAATTACCCCAAACTTAGTGGCTTAAAAACTCAGTCATCACTTGTGATCTCTCTCTGGGTAGGGCATTTGGACACTAATTCCTCCCTCATGATGTCTGAGGCCTCAAGTGGAAGATTCAAAGGCCAGGGGCCAGAACTATCTGAACCCTCATTTACTCACATGTTGACACTGACTGTCAGCTGGGGTTTAAGCTAAGTGTCAGCCAAAACACTTCCATGTGGCTTCTCCATGTGGCCTGAGCTTCCTCACAACAGGGTGTATGGATTTCAAGGACAAGTGTCCTAAGAGCGAGAAAAAACAGGTGAGACCATATTGACTTTTTTTTTTTTT